>NC_092512.1:71524059-71824659 GCF_047511675.1 Marmota flaviventris
TATCCCCTCCAAGGGCATTGCTCCAATGACCTAACTTCTCTCCATTAGGCCCCCCTCCTAAAGGTTCACCATCTCCCGGTAACACTAAAAGCTTATAACCAATTCTTTAAGACATGGGCTTTTGATGGACATTTATCCAAGTGATAGCCATGGGTTTACTTGTGTTAGGATTCAGGGTTAATCTCATTCTTAGCCTGGATCTGAGGTGAATTCTAAATTGACCAGAAGTGGTAAATGGGGAGTTGGGAGAATGTAGAAAGAAAAGATAAATTGTCTTGCAGTTTGTCCTGTACACAGGCCACTCAAATTCTGTATAACCATGAGAAGCCACAATACTGAAATCAGATCCCTATCACTTTTGGCAAGAATTTATAAAATTTTTCAAAATCTAAGCTCCCTTGAACTGCATGACCAGATACAATTGAGGCAGCAGGTCAAAGAGTGGCACAGATCAATATAATTGTGGCTATGAACACATTGACAATCTAAGTCATTTAGGTGCAAGTCCTTAAAAAACAGTTGCAAAACAGTGTATGAATTTTAGAGACAGCCTATTTTACCTACTGAAGAAGAGCAAGTTTATTCTCTCTAATAGAGAGAGAAGTCGGAGGCAGAGACAATTTACCTCTTTCTCCTATCTGCTTTGGACAAAAATCTGCAGAGACTGATGATGAATGCTAAGGGTGGGAGCCCTGTCGTAACCAGATGAAGACACATGCATCTTAAATGTTACCCACAGGTACAGTGGCAGGCCCTAAAGACAGGTATCCTGGATATATCCTCAGTGTCCAGAGTATCTTTCAGAGCATGGAATCTTTCAGAGTACAGCAAACCAAACAAACACCATCACCAAGTTCAAGAAAAGAAAAGAAGGGTAACCTGGAAAATGCTTAGATCACAAGTGACCTTTTAAACCCAATAAAAGATGAATGTGCTATATAAAGACTCAATAATAACAATGCAAACAGCAACCAAATGTTACCTTCCAGAGGACAATGGCATCATGACATTAATAATATACTAACAGGCTGGGAACATAGGTCAGGTTTTCTTTGTGTGGAGTGATTTTCTCTTGGCTTTTAATGATGTGAGATAAGCTCATAATTTTGTTTCTCAATGGTAGATTTTGCTCCCAAATTAGTTATGTAACCTGATTCTCTATTCAGGTACCAGTATTTGTCAACTAATACTTTAAGCAAAAGGAAAGTGAAATGAACTGTACACTTCCAAGTTTGTTACATTTTCCCATTTGGGGATATACTTCTATTTCTCAGAACTTATCTCCATTGTTAAACAGCACATGCCTAATTGCATTAATGAAGGTATGTATTTTATTATATATTTATAATTGTGGATTTTATTTCATTTACAGTAGCTATATATTAGTACTGAATTTATTTCCAAGTGGTTTCTAATCAGTCAAATGACTCCTTTAAAAATTCCAACTCATAACACAAACATTGTAGCATTCTAAATTTCCTAGACTCAAGAGTATTGTGATAAAGAATCATCTTTGACCAAGTCTGTTGGAGGCCATATATATAATATATAATTATATGTAAATATATATTTGTTCTAGTCATTAAGGCAGAGAGGACACTCTTTCAGGAACTCCCCAGTGGAACACCCCCACCCCCACCCCACCACAAGAATGCCTGGATTATGCTCTTAACTCACAGCCTTAGGATCAAAGAGCCTCCTGGAGATGGGTGTAGCCTGCCAAAGGCCAAATATCCTGTTTACTAAGCCACCCCTGCCACCCAGAGAAGCAAGCACCAAGACAAGACTCCTCCCACATGGAAACCTTATACATACTGATCCCCTTGGATCTGTACCACTATAAATAAAGCAGATAAAGGCTTCTTCTTTGTTAGAAGCCAGACCCCTGTAGTAGGCTCAACTGGTCATGCCCCTGCTTTAAATATATTCTTGCCTTTTTGTCTTTAATTTCTTGATATATTAGTTTCATAACTTTTATTTCACAGCCAGCCCATCTGTCCTAGGGGTACCCACCCTCTCTCCCACACGGGACTTGAGGGAGACAAGTCTACACAAATTGCAAACGGATGGATGTCCAGTGTAGTTAGGAAGTTTTGTAGAACAATTGGAAGTAGTTGAACTGATCATAACATTTTTTTTTCCTATGATAATAGAGGCTTCCTTCAACCATCTGGTTTAAGATATCAAAAGAAAATTGTAGAGGGCTGGGGTTGTGGCTCAGGGGTAGAGCGCTCACCTAGCATGATCAAGGCCCTGGGTTCAATTCTCAGCACAACATAAAATAAATAAATAAAATAAAGGTATTGTGTCCAACTACAACCAAAAAAAAAACATTAAAAAAAAAGAAAGAAAGAAAGAGAAAACTGTAGAAGTTGTAAAGGAAGAACACTGTTGCTGGCTCGTGCAAAATTTTCCTACAATCCCATATTAATCTTTGTAGAGTTCCACTAGGGAATATTAAGGGTCAAATTAAAAAAACAAACAAACAAAAACAAAAACAGAATCTGCAACCAAACCCAAAGGGTGGGATATAAACTAAAGGAATTGTAAAGTCTAGAAAGGATTAGTAACTGAGCACCAGGAATGTGATAATGAGCAATGTCCATCTGAATTCAGCAAGTTCGTGTGCTACAAGCAGAGTGAAAGGTACCTTGGTTTTCCATTTTCCTTTAATGCAGACTCTTACTGGACTGCACAATATGTAGGCATGTTGGCCTATTTTAAAAATTAGACACCAAAGAATTTGAGTATTATTCTGTCAAAATTGGAGTGCACACAGAAAGGAGTGTTTGAGCAGGAGAAATAAAATGAAAATTTCAGGACTCTTTATCTGGCAATAAGGCATAGGCTCAACTTCAGACCAACCTTGAACAGTTAGGGGCAATATTCAAGAGAAAAGGAGTGAAAGCCTGACTTGAATAAATAAGTATAGAAATGGAAAAATAAATTGACCTTGGAAGAAGAATTGGAATAAATTAGCAGCTTGTTGGAAATAAGGGATTTCTGATTAGCTAATTAACTATTTGGTAATTCTCAAAGATACATTCAATAATTATGAAATATACTATAGAACACCTTCTACCTAACTGCTGAATTTCCTACCTGGGATCCAATGCCAATTTAAAGACTTTGAACTCGCTAGGAGGTGAGTATGCCTCATGCACAAGCATCAATCAAACACTAAAAATGTAGAAACAGAGAATAATAATCAACAAAATGTCCATTATTAACTCAGCCAAGTATGTATATAGTGTTTCCTTTGTTTCTTCTTTCCCCTGCCACTACATTTTTGGTTTGTGATTCTTTTTTTTAAAAAAAAAAAAAAGAGAGAGGAGAGAGAGAGAGAGAATTTTTAAATATTTATTTCTTTTAGTTATTAGGGACACAACATCTTTGTTTGTATGAGGTGCTAAGGATCGAACCCGGGCCGCACGCATGCCAGGCAAGCGCGTTACTGCTTGAGCCACATCCCCAGCCCTGGTTTGTGATTCTTTGTGACATCTATTGGAATGCCTGGAGACAGGACCCAGCATTCCCTTCAGATTGTCCAACATTCTTGATACTTGCATATGTTATACAGGCTCTGGTCTTCAGAGCTGTGCAGTAGCTCATTGATCTCAGCAGTAGCTGTTCCAACTTAACACATCACACCTGATTTCTGATGTTGTGAGCAAAATGGATCTTAATTCCCTTTTCTCACCGTTGCTGCCTTCCTCCCACCCTATCTCTCTCCATGACTTTCTAAGGCATAGACTCACTTCTATTACCATTTTTTGAGACTTTTGCTCCCATTTAAAATTTCAAAGAGTTTTCTGCCCCACCACCTCCATTCCCAATTCTTCTTCATGTATATAATCTTGTCCTACACTCAGACAGAACCATGTTGCCCTTATCTACAAAAATTTACCAAACATCATTTGGTTTGGGACTTGCAATGCTCATTTAAATCAATGAAAAATATTTCCTGTTTCCTAGTGAAGTGAAATTTAAATTCCAGGTTACTTAGGGGGAGTAATTTAAGGAGCTGGCTGTCCCCCAGCACTGGGATCATGGCAGGAGATCCTCAGGTAGCTCCCTGCAGTTGTCTTGGCTCTTCTGTTGGATAGCCATGTCATTGATAGATAGTGCCTTGAAGGTTGTGTATGCACTGTGTTGTTGTAAATGTCGTGGGCACTAAACCATGAATGAGCTTCATTTTTATTCTATTCATTTCGGAATTGACAAGACATTATTTTCTGTTTCTCGAAACAATACTGCCAGACCTCTGAAACTAGTTGGAAAGTGAGATTTGGGCTTTTTGGATCTGCATTGTGAGGAAGTATAACCACAGGGTTCCTAAGAGGCCACTTTACAAATTCATCCATTCACAAAAGCCATCACCCAGTTCTGCCTAGCTTTATTGGACTTTTTGAACTGTAGAATATTTTGTTTCCTGGCTGAATGGAAAAACGAAATCAAAATAAATGCCCAAATAAAGACTTTTTAGTAGAAATCACTTTGGATAGAACTATGATTTCTCATGGTCGTGAGCAAATAGCCACCTGTCTCAAAGAAGAGGCTGAATTCTTCTCTAATGGAACTTAGCTGGAGCAGCCTAAAGCTATGACTTGAACAACAGTCTGTTTGTCTCCCTTATTCCTTCCCAAGCATGGTCTGGGATGAACTGTGCTTTCAAGAGACGTTAGTTTCCAGCACGACAAAGCCCAGGTCCCTTCATTTAAAATGCTTTATGAACACTATTTTACATAAGATCTTCCGAATAATTTGAAAAATGTTGGCCGTAGCAGAACTAGGAATGTTTTAATTTTACCTTCAGATGCTTCAGAGCAGAGTGGAGAAACCCAGGCAGCTTCAGATTCGGCTCCATTGTTTATAGCAGGGATGCTTCTTCTTGTTTATTTTGGGGAGTGTGGGCCAAGCTATTCCAGAGGTTCTCCTGAATTTCTTCTTCCTTTATATATTTCTATATTGAATGTTCTGTTTCTGCACCTATATTTTTGGTGAAAATTGTCAGAATCAAAATGCAGCCACTTGCTGGGTACAGTGGTGCACACCTGTAATCCCAGCATTTTGGGATGCTAATGCAGGAGGATCACAAGTTCAAGGCCAGCCTCAGCAACTTTACAAGGCCCTAAACAACTTAGTGAGACCCTGTATCAAAACTAGAAAAAAATTTATAAAAGGTAAGGGGGATGGGTATGTGGTTCAGTGGTTAATTACTTCTGGGTTCAATCCCTGGTACCAAAAAAAAAAAAAAAAATGGACTTCCTTAAGTTAACCCTAACCACAACAAAAATATAAAGCCTGGAAGTTATAAAGTAAAGGATCTCATGCGTGGATACCTAATAACAATAACTACTCTACTCACAACAGAACCACAACCTTGCACAAAGACCATTGTACCCTTACACAAAAGAATATTTCTGTAATGGCATCTGCCCAACAACTCTCCGTCTGTTGGGGTGCTACCCTTGTTATGAATCCTCGTTGCTCAAAATAGTGAAAATGTGTTATGTAATCCTTCTCATCTTTGCCTTTAAAATCTTCTCTCTGTCTCAACCTCCTTGAAGATGCTTACAGATTACTGTGGTATGCATATGCCCAGCACAATGCTATTCTACTCCCAAATAAATTTATTTGGTCTTTAACGAATCACTCTTTAATTTTTACTTAGGTTGACATCTTTTATTGCTTTATACGTGGGTCACTTACAGCATCCTCCACATCATGGTCTAGTTATCTGATTCTCCATTCTAACTACAGTATGAAAAATCATGATGCCAAAAAACATGTTTATTCATGGTTAAGAACAAGGATTCTATTCGTTCAAATTTGACATAGAAAAATACTATAGTTTTCATTATCAAGGTGTTTATGGCCTTAAGTGCATGTCTTCCCATTGGATAAAGTGAAGAACAGAATATGAATTGATATTTGCCCCATAATACAGAATAAAGATATATCTATATCTGTCATCATTAAGTTATTTTATGTAAAGAGTGTTGAGCTAATAGAATGACCTGAATGCAAATCCCAACTCTGATATTTTACAGATTTGGAAACATGGATAAGTTTTTGATTCTTAATTTTTTTCATCTGAAGAAATTAGCAAAAGGAAATGGTACTAGGATTAATAAAATAATCAAATTGGGCTGGGGATATGGCTTAGTTAGTAAAGTGCTTGCCTTGCATGCACAAGGCCCTGAGTTCAATCCCCAGCACCACACACACATACAAAAAAAATCAAATTAAAGAGTTTATATGAAAGCATTATATCAATATTTGTTGTTCTAATAATTAACCAAGCATGGGTTTTTAGGATCATGCTCTGCAAAAAGTATTTGCTTCTTTTATCTTCTGGGATATGCAAATAAAAGTTGATTTTCAAGATATCATATTTCCAAGATATCATATTTCCAAGACGTCATTTATCTTTACTCAGAAAAATAGATCAATGATTCAGAAGTATTCAGGAAGCGAATGTCAGCTTTATTAAAAACATTTGGTAATGCTATAATTTGATGGCATATGCATTCTCACTATAATTCCCCACTCATTTTCACATCCAATAAGACATTTAGAAAACTGGAAGGAATATTTGTTGTTGGATTTTTTAAAAGTGATTTTCTCTATTAAAAACATGAATCTGATTTAATTGGTTCACAAATGACTTTCCTTTAAAGAAAACTGTAGTTTATGATAGGCACATAATTCAAATGCTGGGTTAATGTTTGAAATATTTGAAAATATATTTACCAATTTAAAAAGAGGAAGTTCAAAACCAAGAAACTTAGGCATTCTTGGCTGGGAAGTAGATTTGATCCTTATATATATGTATAAGTTAATCTGAATTTATTTTAAATGGAATTACTAAACTCACATAGTATGTTTAGTATGTTTTGTAGGAATTATGGTTTGGATGTACACTGTCCCCTGAAAATCTTATGTTTTGAAGCATGATCCCCAATGCAGCAGGTTCAGAGGTGCGACTTTCAGGCAATGATGGGAGCTGTACATCATCAGCAGATTAATCCATTTTGTGGATTAATAATCTGAATGAACTACTGGGTGGTAATTGTAGGCAGCGAGGTATGACTGGAGGAAGGAGGTCCCTTTAGGGACTTTAGGGACTGTATCTTGTCCCTGGCTCCTCACTCTCTCTCTGCTCCCCTGCTGAAGAGCTTTCCTCTGCCACACCTTCCTCTTTGGTGTTCTGACTTGTCTCAAGTGCAGTGTAATGGAATTGGCTGAGCATGGACTGAATCCTTTGAAACTCTGAGCCCAACATAACCTTTTCTTTCTTTCTTTTTTTTTTAAATGCTTTTTTGTCTATTTTATTTTTTAAAAAATAGTTCTAATCAGTTATACATGACAGTAGAATGCATTTCCAAACATCATATATTAATGGAGTATAACTTCTCATTCTTCTAGTTATACTGGTTGTGTAATAATATATGCACATAGGGTAATGATGTCTGATTCATTCTACTATCATTCCTACTCCCATATCCCCTCCCCTCCCTTCACTCCTCCCTGTCTAGTCCAAAGTACATCTATTCCTCCCCACATTGTGAATTAGCATCTGCATATCAGAGAAAACATTTGGACTTGTTCTTTGGGGTTGGTTATTTTGCTTAGCATGATATTCTTCAATTCTATCAATTTACTGGCAAATGCCATAAGTTCATTCTTCTTTAAGGCTGAGTAATATTCCACTTCATGCATATATGTGTGTGTGATGTGTGTGTGTGTGTGTGTGTATGTATCTCCATGAATACAATAAATGTATCTCAATTCATTTATTGAAGGGCATCTAGGTTGGTTCCATAGTTTAACTATTGTGAATTGAACTACTGTAAATACTGATGTGGCTGCATCAATGTAGTATGCTGGTTTTTAAGTCCTTTGGGTATAAAGCAAGGAGCGGAAAGACTGGGTCAAATAGTGGTTCCATTCCAGGTTTTCTGAGGAATTTCCATACTGCTTTCCAATTTGCAATGCCACCAGAAATGTATAAGTGTGCCTTTTCCCCTGCCTTCTCACCAACATTTATTGTTGCTAGCATACTTGATAATTGCCATTCTGACTGGAGTGAGATGAAATCTTAGTGTAGTTTTGATTTACATTTTTCAAATTGCTAGAGATGTTGAACATTTTTTTTCATATATCTGTTGATTGATTGTATCTCTTCTTTGAAGTATCTATTCAGTTCCTTAGCCCATTTATAGATTGAGTTATTTATTTATTTACTTATTTTGGTGTTAAGTTTCTTGAGTTCTTTATATATCCTGGAGATTAATGCCTTATCTGGGGGGTGTGGTAAAGATTTTCTCCCATTCTGTAGGCTCTCTCTTCATGTTCTTGATTATTTCTTTTGCTATGAAGAAGCTTTTTAGTTTCAATCCATCCCATTTATTGATTCTTGATTTTACTTCTTGTACTTTAGGGGTCATGTTAAGGAAGTCAGTTCCCAAGCTAAAATGGTAGAGATTTGGGCCTAATTTTCTTCTAGTAGGCACAGGGTCTCTATTCTAGTGCCCAACTCCTTGATATACTTTGAATTGCTTTTTTTGCAGGGCGAGAGATATGTTATGAGCTGAGGAGCTTTTGCTACATATGGATTTCCAGTTCTCCCACCACTATTTGTTGAATAAGCTATTTTTCTCCAATGAATGTTTCTGACACCTCTGTCTAGTATGAAATAACTGTATTTATGTGGGTTTCTCTCCTTGTCTTCTATTCTGTAACATTGGTCTGTGTATCTGTTTTGGTGCCAATACCATGCTTTTTTTGTTATTGTGACTCTAGTATAATTTAAGTTCTGGTACTGTGATGGCTCCTGCTTCAATTTTCTTGCTAAGGATTGCTTTGGATATTCTGGGCCTCTTATTTTCCCAAAGAAAAAGAATTTCATGACAGCTTTTTCTATTTCTATGAAGAATGTCATTGGGATTTTAATAGGAATTGCATTTAATCTGTATAACGCTTTTGGTAGTTTGGCCATTTTGACAATGTTAATTCTCCTATTCAGGACCATGGGAGATATTTTCATCTTCTAAGGTCCTCTTTTGTTACATTGACTCTCATTTTTTTTGAGACTATTGTGAATGGAGTAGTTTTCCTAATTTCTTTTTCAATGGATTCATCATTGATGTCTAGGAACACATTTGATTTATGGGTGTTAATTTGATATCCTGCTATTTTGCTGAATTCATTTATTAGTTCTAGAAGTTTTCTGGTGGAATTTTTTAGATCTTCTAAATATAGTATCATGTCTTCAGCAAATAGGGATAGTTTGAGTTCTTCTTTTCCTATTCATATCCCTTTAATTTCTTTCATCTGTTTAATTGCTCTGGATAGAGTTTCAAAGATGATGTTGAATAAAAGTGGTGAAAGAGGGCATTATTGTCTTGTGACAGTTCTTAGAGGAAATGTTTTCAATTTTTCTCCATTTACAATGATGTTGGTCTTGGGCTTAGCATAGATAGCTTTTACAATGTTGAGGTATGTTTTTATTATCCTTACTTTTTATAGTGTTTTGAACATGAAGGGGTGCTGTATTTTGTATAATGTTTTTTTCTGCATCTATTGAGATAATCTTATCATTCTTGTCTCTAAGTCTATTGAGGTGATGAATTACATTTATTGATTTCCATATGTTGAACCAACCTTGAATCTCTGGGATTCTGGTGCACTATCTTTTAAATATGTTTTTGTATTTGACTCGCCAGAATTTTATTGAGAATTTTTGCCTGTATGTTCACCAGGGATATTGGTCTGAAGTTTTCTTTTCTTGATGTATCTTTTTCTGGTTTTGGTATCAGGGTATAGTAGCTTTATAGAATGCATTTGGAAGAATTCCCTCCTTTTATATCTCATGGAATAATTTGAGAAGTATTAGTGTTAATTCTTCTTTGAAGGTCTTGTAGAAATTGATTGAGAATCCATCTGGTCCTGGGCTCTTATTACTTGGTAGGCTTTTGATGGCATCTTGTATTTCATTACTTTATACTGATCTGTTTAAATTGTGTATGTCCTCTGGATTCAATGTGTGTAGGTCATATGTCTCTAGAAATTTGTTGATGTTTATCAACTTTATTTACTTTTTTCAAAGAACCAACTTTTTGTTTTGTCAATTTTTTGAGCTTTTTTTTGTTTTAATTTCATTGATTTCAGCTCTGATTTTAATTATTTCCTGTCCTACTACTTTTGGTGTTGAAGTTCTCTTCTTTTTCTAGGGCTTTGAGATATAATGTTAAGTCATTTGTTCATTAAATTTTTTATTTTATTTTTTAATTGTTTTTTAGTTGCTGATAAAACTTTTTTTTTTTTTTTTTTTTTTTTAACATGCAGTGCTGGAATTGAGCCCAGTGCCTCACTCATGGCAGGCAAGTGTGCTGCAGCTGAGCCACAACCCCAGCCTCGACTTTTTATTCTTTTAATGAATGAGCTCAATGCAATGAACTTTCCTCTTAGCAAAGCCTTCATAGTGTCTCAGAGGTTTTGATATGTTGTATCACTATTCTCATTTATCTCTGAGGATTTTTTTATTTCATCCCTGATTTCTTCTGCTGACCATTCATCATTCAATAGCGTATCATTTAGTCTCCAGGTATTAGAGTAGCGTCTACTTTTTATTCTATAATCAATTTCTCATTTTATTAGGATTTGATAGAATGCAAGGTATTATTCGTATTTTTTGAATTCGCTAAAAGTTGCATTGTGGCATAATATGTGGTGTATTTTAGAAAAAAATCTATGTGCTGCTGAGAAGAAAGTGTTTTTGCTCATTAATGGATGAAATACTCTATATATGTCTGTTAAATCTAAATTATTGATTGTATTATTGAGTTCTATAATTTCTTTGTTTAATTTTTGTTTGGAGTATCTATCCAGTGTGAGAGAAGTTTTTAAAGTCACCAGTATTATTGTGTTTGTGTCTATTTGCTTCTTGATATTGAGAAGAGTTTGTTTGATGTATGTAGATGTTCCATTGCTTGGTGTATAAGTATTTATGATTGTTTTGTCTTGTTGACATATAAGTCTCTTAAACAGCATGAAATGTCCTTCTTTGTCTCTTCTGATTAACTTTGGTGTGAAGTCCACTTTAGCTGATTTGAGGACAGAAACCCCTGCTTGTTTACATGCTCCATGTGATTATTGTGTGTGTGTGTTTTTTTTTCTCATTCTTTCACCTTCATTCTGTGGATATCTTTGCCTATGAGCTGAGTCTGTTGGAGACTGCATATATTGTTGGGTCTTGTTTTTTAATCCAATCTGATAGTCTATGTCTTTTGATTGATGATTTTAGGCCATTAATGTCCAATGTTATTATTGAGATATTATTTATATTCCCAGTAATTTTGGTTTATTTCTAGTTTTTAATTTGAATTAGTTTCTCCTTTGATTTTAGTGTAGTTCCTCCCTTCACTGATTTTCATTTTTTTTTTATTTCATCTTTTTATAATATTTTGTTGAGAATATTCTGAAGTGAAGGATTTCTAGTCTTTCTAGTTGTGAATTCTTTTAATATTTGTTACCATGGAAGGTTTTAATTTCATCTTCAAATCTGAAGCTTAATTTTGTGGATATAGTATTCTCGGTTGGCATCCATTTTCTTTCAGAGTTTGGTATATGTTTTTCCTGGACCTCCTAGCTTTGAGGGTCTGGGTTGAGAAATCTGCTAAGATCCAAATTGCCATCCCCATATATGTAATCAAATATTTTTCTCTCACAGCCTTTAAAATTCTATCCTTATTCTGTATACTAGACATTTTCATTATCATGTGCCTTGATGTGGTTCTGTTCTAATTTTGTACACTTGGGGTCCTGTAAACCTCTTGTATTTGATTTTCCATTTTGTTCTTTAAATTTGGGAAATTTTCTGATATTATTTGATTGGAAGGATTGTGCATTCCTTTGACTTGTATCTTCATGCCTTCATCTATCCTGATAAATCTTACATTTTATCTTTTTATGTTATCCCATAATTCTTGGAAGTTCTGTTCACGGTTTCTTATTTCTTTTTTTTTCCTTTTTTTTAAGCTGTAGGCAGACACAATATCTTTATTTTTATTTATTTATTTTTATGTAGTGCTTAGGATCAAATCCAGTGCCTCACACATGTGAGGCAAGCACTCTACTACTAAGCCACAACTCCAGCCCCTGTTCATGATTTCTTAATATGTTCTCTCCATGGTCATCTCTGCTTTCAAGATTATATATTTTGTCTTCATTGCCTGATGTTCTGTCTTCCAAGTGGTCTAGTCCATTGGTGATGCTTTCTATTGAATTCTTAATTTGATTTATTGTTTTCTTCATTTCAAAGATTTTTCCTTGTTTTTTTTTTTCCCAGAATTTCTGCCTCTTTATTGAAGTGATATTTCATGTCCTCTTTTTTCTTTTTTATTTCATTGTTTTCTACCATCCTTTACTTTTCAGATTGGTTTAACTGTGGACATTCTAAACTCCTTCTCTGACATTTCTTCCACTGTGGTGTTGATGGATTCTATTATTGGAGCATCTTGGTTTGCTTGGGGTGATTTGTTCCTTTGCTTTTTCATGTTGTTTCTGTGTTTACCCAGAAACAGTATGGATTTAAGGCAGTAGAGTTACTATACTGCAGACTTATAGTGTCCCTGAAGGTTTCCAGTACCTCACTGTTTAGGGGAGACAAGTAATAACAATAACCAATGCCAACAATATACATCATTAAACCAAATAGTTCCTATTCTGACATCTACAATGTTAATTATCACAATAAACAGAAATGATGTGATCAATTATTGCCTATAATAAAAACAGCAAGCTTGCAGAAAGGTTTACAATTTCAAATAGTGAACAGGGAGAGAACCAATGTAATATAGGATGTGATGATTATGAGTGAGGAGAGAAGATAGAAGTAAAAGATTAAAGGAAGAGTGAAAGAGAGAACAATAGAGATTGGCTATTAGTGGAAAAAAAGAGAATCAAGGGAAACACACAGGATAAAAAATATGAAGTAAAAATTTTTTAAAAATTAAAAATAAAAGAATATAAAATATACTAATCAAACATCCTAGTTCACACACACACACACACACAATCTTCTGTTGGAGTTCAAAACGTTCTCAGCTTCTCTTCTCAGCAGTTTTAGGTGGGTCATCTGGAGTGTGATGCTCCACCCTCTGAATTGCTGGAGTGAGAGAGGTAATCCCATTAACAGAATTCATGGAGGCAGACTTAGGCGCAGGCTCCAGGCTCTTTGCGGAATGCCGATTGTTCTGGAGATTTTAAATCAGCACAACTCTAGCACCCAGTACTTGCTGCTCCACACGGGAAGACTGTAACCCAAGGGCTTCCCCTGGGTTCCACTCCTGTGGTGGTGTTGTAGGGACAAACGAGGCAAGGCACCAAAGATAGCAGGAAACAGTTTTATTTGGCTGCAGCCAGGTTCAGAGGGCACAGCTTTTGCTGTAATCAATTAATCCCCTGAACCCCGAGTTCAGGGAGTTTCAGAGTTTTATACCCAGCATGTAAGGGGAGGGGCTCAGAAGTTCACATTCTGCAGAAGTTCACATAAAAGCAGCAGCTTTTTCTTTTACTGTTTTGGGCAAGTTAACCCGTCAAGGACAACACCTGAGAAGGGGAGAGCTTCTTCTCCCCTTTCTTTCCTCCCCCTGCCAGCTGTTACCATGGAGCCCAGTTGGTAACTTATCTTAAAAATGTTGACATCTCTGTGAAGCCCAGCTCAAGGCCAGAGGCCTTGTTTGCACATTTCTTCAAAGTACTATACTGGATATGTTTGTGAAAACCTAGTAAGGGGGTGTCCAGCACCTGGAGTGCTGGTATCTTCCCGGCCAGTGGCCAAGTAAAACAGGGCAACACAAAAACAGGAAGTTTATCTTCATTGGACTCTTTCTCGGAGACTCTTTTGCTGACAGTCCTAAAATCAGCCATGGTGAAGAGGGCTTTTCTGTGGAGAAAGTGGGTGCCACTTCAGTGGGGGAACCAATTTGTCGTCCCCTATGTCACCTGAGGACCCCACATTTCTTGGTCTCAGGTTCAGTCTCCAAACAGTCTCTTCCACTCCTGCCCTTCAAGTTCCCAGTGAGATGCATCTCAGCTGGTCCTGCATACAGTCGAACTGGAGGGGGAGGGATAGAGCCCAGTGGGTTTCCAAGTTCAGTTGTCCCCTGTGTAAACTTCTCTCCATGCTTAATTTTCTTCTGGTCACTTAAGCACACTCCATGTTGTGCAGTGTGTTTCCTGGGACCATATTTGGGGCCAAACTCAGGTTTGCCAGGAATTGCCTTCCTCAGCTGCTGGCCTCCACGCCATGGCTGCAAAATGGTTCCTTCCTATGACAGTTTCTTTCTCCACCCATGGATAATCAGATTTCAGATATCATGCAGGGTGTCTTTCAGGTTTGTTGGACAATGTCCTTGGTTTCTAAATTCTCCATACCAGGCATGCCTCAGGCCTCCCCAAAATGTGGGTTCTTTAATTCTCTTCTCCTCCACTGTGCTGTGTCACAGAGATGCCTCCCTGGCTGATGTGTCCAGTCCAGCTACAGCAGTGGTTGTTCCACTGGGGATTTTTTCCTTGTTCTATTTTATCTAACCTCCTGTGTCCCTGTTCTACTTTGAATGCCCAGTTTTAATCTCTTCTAAAGTCCCCACCCACCTCCTCCAGATTTTTTTTTTTTTGGTTCACCTACTTTGTCTGCTTTCTTGGTTTCACACCATGGAGCAGAAAGGAACAAAACCTCCTCTACTCTGGCAAGTTCCCAGCATAAACTTTTCCTCCTCTAAGTTGTTAGTTTTCATAATAAAGACTTAGCCCAAGTGGAACATTTTCATAATTATCATGAAATTATATTTCATTTTCCTTTATTTGTGGCATTGATGTGGAGAGTGTTCTGTTTGTTGATTCTCCTTCAGCTTGTTGATTTGTGGTAGGATGCTGTATTTCACATGCCTTATGTCCTCAGCAGTAGAGTCAAGAGCCATCAGTGATTGCTGTTATTCAGTTAGTAATATGGTCCGTGTTGCTCTGAGATGAAAATCAAATTGCAAAGAATGTGGTGACCTCCAGGAAAGGCCTTAGCAGTGTGTGGTACCACCACTGAAACAAAATGGCACCCAATACAAGGTCTTAAGAGAAGTTCCTACCATGACAATCTTACTCCCCCTTTCTGAGGTTTATCCTACTGTCCTGATTTTACATCAGCCTTTCTCTGTCTTCTTTGTTCTTGTTCTCTATTGAAAATATGGAATAGGACACTGTGGAGTGGCTTTATTTTTTTAAATCATTTAATCACTAATCTGATAATTACATGGCTCCAACTTTTGCCTGAGAGAAAGCTTCAAAATCAGTTTCCAAAATTGATTTTTGTTTAGTCTTCAGTCCAATCATTTCTTTTACTTTTTTCATTGTCAAGTCAAACTCTATTGGTACAAAAAGGGTGAAAATTATCTTTGTCCAGTGTGTTCACACTGTCTATACTACATACCCAATAGTCACACAGCAACCTTTTTGTTAACAGTTAACATGTCATTGAACCACAGTGTTTCAGAGTGCCTACAACATTCACCTCAGCTCATTTCATCCTGGGGGCATTTTATTGTCTCACATCATCACAAGAAGGGTAGCACTTTATAATAAACCATTGTGTGAGAGAGATCACATTTACATAATTTTTTATAGTATATTGTTATAAGTCTTCTACTTTATTATTAGTGATGTTCATCTCTTTCTGTGCCTCATTTATAAATTAAACTTTACAATTGGTAGGCACACATAGGGAAAAACAGAGAATATGAAGTGTTTGTCCACTCAGTGATTTTAGGCATCTATTGGGGGTCTTGGAAGGTATCATCCATAGACCAGGGGAAACTAAGCTCCACAGATCTATATCTTTCACAGGAGAGGACAGTTTCTTTCTTCATTTCAGTTTCTATAGAGAACATCACCTTTCTCCCAAGGCTTAACACTCTTGTAGCAACATCAAATCTAGATGCCACATAGTTTCTAACTCGGCCATGTGTTTCCTACTTCTGCCTAAGTTCCATCTCTAATGCTTGCCTGCTTTTTGTTCAAGTTATTAAAATTTCCAATTTGGAATTATTTCAAAATGATCTTCCCCAAACATATAGGGCCATTTGCAAGTCCAAAAGTTAAAAACAATTACTGACTTTCCATTCCTTTTTGACATAATCAAAGCATTTGTGCTGACATTCAAGGCCTTTATTCTTCAATCTTCCCCCCCTGCTTTACTTTGGTTTTTACTCCTGCTTCCCTACCAATACCCTAGACTCAAATTAAAGTCAGCTGCTATTTGATGGATATGTTCTGTGCTTTCTCATCCTTGCTCTCTTAGGGATTTTGTGCTTCCTAACTTCTCTACCTAATATAATTCTACCCATGTCCAATGACACAATCGCTTTGAGCCTCTTCTGAAGCCCAATGGCTTTGTGTTTGAGACTCACGGCACTACCAGTCTTAGATGTACTGACACATGCATCCCATTAATGCGACTGTATTGCAAGTCTTTCAAGAACCAGCAGATCCAGTAGCACCTGACGTTATTACAGGCTTTGGACACAAATTCCACATATGCAGTTTTTTGCCACTGCATTTTGGAGCTGCTGCTTTGAATATTGACCCATGACATGAGGCCTCCCCATTATTGCTGCCGAATATTTGCTTTTCAGATTTTATTTTATTTTATTAACAGTGTCTTGACTTCTAGTCACAGGGAAATGATCCTCAGTGTTCACGTCAGGATGAATGGCATCCAAAAGGAAGCCCAGGGAGAGAGGGTGGAGATGGAGTTCTAGGCAGCTTGGAATCATAAAATTACAGCCTTGTGCGGGCTCATGAGCAGCCCAGCTCCAAATCAATCCTGATGCCCTGCACCCTGACTGCAGGGAGGAGGGTCTCAGGAAATAGATCACTAAATAAGAGCACAATGTAACTCTTACAGGTGAGCCTGGATATGAACTTGTTCTGGCTCAAAACATGATACCCCAAGGTGTGACAGTTTGGGATGCTGAATATTCTGAACTAAAGGACATTGGTAGGACCCAGAAGTAGCCCCAGAATGAAGGTCTCTCTGCCCTCCTGCCCTCTTGTCTCTAGGCCTTCATTTTCCCAAAATCAAAGCATAGAAAGCAGAATTCCTCTTCTCTAAGAGGGTCATGGAGACTAGAGCTCCTTTTCCCCAAGCAAGACATAAAGCCTAAAATATCACTCTAGCCTTCCCCTGCCTTTCTGTTTAAAAACTGTCCATAAAGAAATGATCTGCCTACCTTGTCTGGTAGTACATGATGAGACTCTCATTCTAGAAGGGGTCCTGCTGCATACCCCAGAGGAAGGACCAGAACTGAATGTCCAGATGTCCAGAACCTGAATAGACAGGCTTTGCTGAATTTCCAGTCTATTACATTCCATCAGTCTGAAGGCTCCTGGGGCACATAAAATTTTGATTAAGTACTTTTGTTTTGCTTTTCTCTTGCTGACTTTTCTTTAGTTATAGAAGTGTTGGTTGTGACTCTCTGAGGGGGGAGGACACCTTTTCTGTCCCCCAAACTTAAACCTGAACAATGAGAAAATTGAGCCTCATCCAAAGCAATAATCAGCATTAACTTTTCCGTGAATGTGCTTCTGTTGTAAGGACAAACGAGGCAAGGGACCAAAGATAACAGGAAACAGTTTTATTTGGCTGCAGCCAGGTTTGGAGGGCACAGCTTTTGCTGTAATCAATCAATCCCCTGAACCCTGAGTTCAGGGAGTTTCAGAGTTTTATACCCAGCATGTAAGGGGAGGGGCTCAGAAGTTCACATTCTGCAGAAGTTCACATAAAAGCAGCTTTTTCTTTCACTGTTTTGGGCAAGTTAACCCGTCAAGGACAACACCTGAGAAGGGGAGAGCTTCTTCTCCCCTTTCTTTCCTCCCCCTGCCAGCTGTTACCATGGAGCCCATTTGTAACTTATCTTAAAAATGTAGACATCTCTGTGAAGCCCAGCTCAAGGCCAGAGGCCTTGTTTGCACATTTCTACAAACTACTATACTGGATACGTTTGTGAAAAACTAGTAAAGGGTGTCCAGCACCTGGAGTGCTGGTATCCTCCCAGACAGTGGCCAAGTGAAACAGGGCGACAGGAAAATAGGAAGTTTATCTAAATAGAACTCTTTTGCAGAGACTCTTTTGCTGACAGTCCTAAAATCAGCCATGGTGAAGAGGGCTTTTCTGTGGAGAAAGAGGGTGCCACTTCACTTCAAACTCACTTGGATGGAAATAAAGAGTTGAAGAGGCAAGTTGAATTATTTGGGGAGCCAGGAGCTGTGCAGATATTCCTAACATAATAATCTTTGACAAATAAATCGTTGGCTTTTTTATTGATTCTCTTCTTGTGCCAAGTTCAGATCTTCACTAGGCATTTTAGAGAGAGTAATATATTTATTTAATCTTTGCATTTTCTGTGAAATCAGCATTTCTTTTCTATTTTAGAGATGATGAGACAATCTTAGGGAGATCAGGCAATTAAAAAGGTGTAGCGATGTAGTTCTGGAAGACAGCTTCAGAGAGATAATCCTAAACCACAGGTGGTCAGAAATGAGTGTGCTTTGTTCAGCACTATGAAGTGGAGGAAGCACAAATAGTAATAGCTGTAGAGACAGCCACTTATATAAAAGAGAGTCCAACTACAAATAGCCACAAATAGAAAGATAGTCTCTATGTACAAGAATCATTATGGCTGTTCTTTCAATTTTGCTGTCAAAATACATTTTCAAATGTTAAATGAAGTAACATTCTTAAAATGCTTTCTTTCTTTCTTCCTTTCTTTCTTTTTAATAGCAGAAAGCTTAGGTCAAGGTCAACTTTTGGTAATAAGTCCAAGTTTAACTGATAGTGGCACAATCTTTATAGTGGTGACAGGTGCAGAATATCTGACATGAAGATATTTTGCAATATGTTTTCTTTGTTACAGCTTCATGTGAAATATATCTGAAGTTGTAGAAGAAAATGATGTAATTATCTAATTTCTCCCTTCAGTTGAGCAATGTAAAGCTTTCAGGAAATATAGCAACATGCTAGGGGCAGTGGCTCATCCCTGTAACCCCAGTTACTTAAGAGAATGAGGCAGGAGAATTGAGGCCAGCCTAGGCAACTTAGTGAGAATCTATCTCAAAATAAAAACCAAAAAGGGCTAGGGATGTAGTTCATTGGTAAAGTGACCCTGGTTTCAAGCCCCAATCTCAGAAGGAAAAAAAAAAGAAAGAACAAAAGAAAAGAAAATGTTACAATATTATTCTTGTCCCATCAACATAAAAATCCTGTGACTGTGATTATATAATTAATATATAGTATGTGGATTAATTCTAGTAACTTATATGAAAAGGCTATGAAAATTGTAATGTCCTTAAACTGAATGGTTTTAAAATGCAATTGGCCCTAAAATACTTTCTGAAATATAATTCAATTATCTTTTAATGTTTATAAAACAAATCATGGGAAACTAAATGTCAACCAGATAATGATTTTGTCTCTATGAAAGCACAAATTCCTTATCATTAAACAACTGTAAAACCCTTTTATGTTTCTAATGATGTGGTTATTATAAAACTAGATGTAATAAACTGCTCGTTGTTTTGTGTTTTCTTGTGAAAACAATTTCATCAAGAACAGTTAACTCGCACTGTGTGAAGATGTGATCAGAAATGTTTTTGTATTTAAGTTGTAAAATTTTGAACAGCACAATATTTGGGAGAGTTGCTTCTATATTAGAAGTCTGTTTCCACTTGGGATTTTTAGCAAAAAACATTTCATTGTGGCTTAACCAAACCACATCTGTAGCTCCATTTATATAGTGGTATTTTGTATTAGACTTATTAGAGACTAGAATTCTAATACTTTGTGAGCTCCATATTAAAACTGTCCTACAAGTTATGTAGAGATCTTCTAATTATCTCTTGTAAATTCTCTCTCATTCCACAGAGATGTTTTTTGTTTTGTTTTCAACTATTATCATCTTTTCAAGTTCCTTTTTCTTGCCTTCTTATTTCTTTGGTGTGTGGTTTGTTGGTATTCATGTATCTTTTTTTATTTCTTATTTTTAACCTGTCTATGTCTTTATATTTAACATGTACATTTGAAGTGTATATTTAGATCTTATTTGCTTTTTTTCATCCAGTATAGTAATTTTTGTCTTTTGAGCATTTAATCTGTTCACATTTAAATTAATTCCTGCTTTAGTTGCTTTAATTCCATTATCTTGCTATTTGTTTTCAGCTAGTCTCACTAATATCCTTTATTTCCCCTTTTCTGACTTTGTTTGGATTAATCAAGTAGTTAACCAATAAATTTAATCATTAATTTTTTTCTCCTTTATTAACTTCTTAGTTTTTAACAGTTATCTTTCAGTATATAATTCAATATGCACACTTAACATTTTTGCAGCGTATTAATTTCTAAAAGGCACAAAAATCTTACAAGAGCCTTTCTTATTTGCTTTCTTCCTTCCAAATTGGGACATACTGGAGACTAAAAATGTACATTGTTAATAAACTGGGCACATGCTGTTACTGAATAACTTTTTTGGCAAATTAATTAAACTGCAGCCCCAGTCTCACCTGTAAACCAAAGAGAACATATGAGCAAATGACATCAAACTCATATGGATATTCGGAGAATTTAAAAACAAAATGCTGTAGGGCACGAAACCCTGCCTGGCAGCTAGTTAACAAACGATAGTGGTATTTTTTCTATAACGTTTTCCACAAACAGATGCTTGCCTTGACTCATGTTTATCTTCTGCATTTTTAAGAATCTCCCTATATTCAGATTAAAAGGTACTATCCCAACAGTTTGTTGGAATGACCTTCTGTCTATACTTACTACTAATCTTTCCAAACACATATGGAGTATGTCACTCTCCTGAGGCTAGTTGGCTATCACTCAAGAACAAAGTTCAAACATATTTACAAGGTTTCACACTATACCAATAAGGGTGGTCTGGTTTTGTGGTACCTGGCAACAATTTAACCTCAAGGATAAGTCCTTCAAGAGGGGCAAATTCTTTATTCTTGAAACAGATGGAACAAAGATAGTTCCTGAATTAATTGGTTTATTGAAACATAGTCAAAGCAAAATAAGCAAGAAGAATATATGAAACTACAGGCCAAAATAAGTAAAAGATAATCACCAAGTACAGAGTGCCAGTAAGGAACCAAGCACCATGCATTCATGGAAGAAATTGCCCAAATGGTCTAGGAGATCAGTCCCCCTAAGGTCATTCTCAAATAGTACTAGAATGCCGTCAAGTTGTCCTTGGTGAAACCAAGGACTGCTCGGCTAATGTCAATGCAGAGCGAACACCTGCAAAGCACAGTGTCATGGTGAGATGTGTCTCAAACCTGAAGGACACCAAGTCTGGAGGCACTGACATTTATGGTTCCAGAAGGGTATTATCCTTTCAGATGTCAGATTTGAAGAGAAACATCCAGGACACCAACTCTCCTATTTGCATACAGGTGCATAGTTTTCAAGGTTACTATCATCCAGCCTGTTGGCTCAATTACAGCTTGTGTTATAAGAGAAGACTCAAAATGGAGTTTGCTGTCAAAGAATATGCATATTAACCAGAACTAAAATATCAATTTACTTAGATTCACAGGAATCATCACATGGCAAAACACACATGACAATACATGGCAAAGAACTTTCCAAGTCCTTACCTGACAGTCCACCAACATAGCCTACATTCTAACAAACTTAAATTCTTCTACAGCAGATTCAATCAAATCAGGCATAGGGGCTTTTATTCAGGCTGCCTGGAGATCACTTACTTACTCTTCAGATCCATTTCATCAGCATTACTAAGGTTTCTCTGGTCTTTCACAATTAAGATAATTGTTCCCTCTTTTATGCTCCCATATAACTAGTGTGTAGGCAAATTTGAAAGCAAGGGAAATGAGTATTTTGAGACTTAAACAAACAAATGAGATCAACATGACGAAGACACCCTAGAGGTAATGTTACCCAAACCAGAATTAGGAGAAACTACAATATCCAAATAGTTGTAGTTGTTATCCCAAGAGCATTTAAAAGAATTTGTAGGATATTTGTGTTATAACAGTGATTGAAGGTACAGTCACTTCTGCTATGATGCTGGTTTTAAAACTGTGAATTTGTTCCAAGACAATTAATAGATTAGGGAACAATTTAAGCATTAGCAAATTTCGAGTTTGCTTTTTATAACATTTTACCCCTGGGATCACTAAAGTGAATGCAGAATACTACACTTGGATGACCCCGAGTGTTTGGAATACACAAAATGTATATGGTGCATACTTCAAACCTCTCCCAATTACCTAGGTCACAATGTGTGCTATCCTGTGAAGTTACATTTTATGACTCTTCTGCATTAGTGAAATTATATATATATATATATATATATATATATATAACATGCATATGTGTGTGTGTGTGTGTGTGTGTATATATATATATATATATATATATATATATATATATATATATACACACACACACACAAAACTCATGGATCATCCCAAATCTCTTTAAGCATCCTGTTTCAAAAATGTCAAGTAGTGCTTATCAAACAGATAAATAAATAAAAAGAAGATAAGAAAAACAAAGCACTATCTAGTTACAAAGACCTTATGGAAATAATCAAGTCATTTTGTGTGTGTGTGTGTGTGTGTGTGTGTGGGTATGTGCTAGTAGTATCAGTTTAGTAGTTTCAGATACCAGTACAATTTTTAAAGTTTTCAGCTGCTCAGTGAAGCTCTAAATGCAGAGAGGAAAGGTGGACAAGAATTTCCAGCAATGATATAGAGGTTAATTGAAGAAAAAAAAAAAAAAGCTATAGGAAAGGTGGACAAGAATTTCCAGCAATGATATAGAGGTTAATTGAAGAAAAAAAAAAGCTATACATTGGATCAGATTTTCATTTTTGATGAAATAGGTATGACTATAATTTGGATCTCAAATGTTCCCAATAGTACATGAATGTAGAAGAAACTCTATTATGAAGCCTAAATTCCTACTCAATTTTACATATAAACTCAAAATGTTCTTAAGCATTTAAAATTTACATATATGCTGAATTTTTCAACAAATGTTATTACTATGTAAATTGAGGAAAGACTATTTTTTTCCCCAAAACTGTTCACCACTTAGGGAAGGCAGCTCCCTGACAGCAATGCCAATTAGGATATATGAGTCATAAAAAGGCAGGGGATGCCGGGAGAACAACCAAAAAACAAATAAAAACCCTTTCCACAGGAATAGTCTGTTCTTGCATCATATTCATAGTTATTCTATCTATTTATGCAAAGATTTGACTGCCTAATATATCTTGTATAATCATAAATGTGCTTTTACACATTGAAATAGATAAGTCAAATTCCTTGAATAGATTTAGGGCATAATATCGTTTTAGCCATGTCTTTTGTTTTCTGTCTTCCAATGCTGTGGGATTTTGCTGATGGACACTAACTGCCCCACTTGCTTGAGAGTAAACAATTCACCTGTGAGTGCTCTTTTCCAATGCGAACCAACCAACCTGGAGCCCACAGACCAATGCCTGCTATGTCAGACTCTCATACTCCAAGCCACCATCCATTTGCCCTAGTCACCCAAGACCAGAGACAGTCAAAAGGAATAGGTCTTCTGCGTAACAGCCTGCCCACACTATTTCAACCCAAGCCTGCTTACCAGCCTTGCACAGAAACCAAGACAAAGGCTCTTGCTATAGATCCCTTCTCTCTCTGCTGATCCACCCCAGTTCCTCTCCTTGTAGCCTCTCCACCCCATGACTTGTTGTGCTCCTGCTTTTGGGAACAGTAACAAATCATCTCTTCAGTGGCAGTGGTCTCCTAACCTGTTGGCCTTGCCATACCTGAACAATACCACCAACATACTATATTTTAGAACAAATATTTATTTTAAAACATAAAGTTTGGCTTTTTCATATTCGTTTCAAGATCATGAAGGGTTGTTACAAAATATTGGTTTAAAATGGTAGTCAATCTGACAAAATTGAAGACTACTGGGCTAGAACTTGATAGTACTGGATGAAAAATATCAGCATAGTTTCAGAAAGACTATGTCAATTGGAAGATGTTGGTTGGCTTTGAGCTGGGACAGATAACAGACACATGTTTTACCTGTCTGTCTCAGAAGTGATGAATGAAAAGATGTCTTGATAAGCTTTTGTAAAGGCTGGCTTTCCTTTCCTATTGTGTATGGGAAACACCAGATGTGGAGCCTGACACAACAGAGTCTCAAAACTGTTATGACCCTCTTTCCCAGACCCCACGATCAAATTCACAACATTACATTAATGTGACCTCAAATACCATGTTTTAATATGGGGGAAAAATGATAAACAAGAATGAGAATATCTTTTTATTTCTTGCCAATTAAAAATTTCCAAATAAAATTAAAATTACATTCTTGAAAGTGAAGTTAGTACAAATCAGCATCCCAATGTGATAATTCTAAAACAGTACGAAAATCAAGGAACTAACCCTAGAAGACTTTGTTCATCTTCAAGATCAGTTTGACCTTGATAAATGAGGACTTGGGATGCACAACCTTGAGAAATTTTCTTAATTTTCCTTTCCAAACTTCTACAATACTTCACTGCTATTAAGTCATTTGGTTCTGTAATTACAGTATTTTATTAGTTTGGTTTTGTATCTTCTGTTTTCCTGTTTCTCCTCAATACCTAAGTGTATATATTAAAAAAATGTGAAGTTTTTAATGAAGAGCACAGTTCCAGAAGCTCTTGGAAAATTGTAATTTTCTTTACTATTATTTCTGTTTTTAATACCTTTTTCAATCCTTTTATCCTCCCTCTCATTAGAAATGACAAACTGATTTCTACCTCATTCAGTTTATTTGCTACCCTCAATTTTGGTTTCTGTGTGATGTAAAAACTAAGAATATGACATTTGGACCTCAACTCTAGTATCTCAAATATTCAAGAATAACTCCAGAAAGAATTGCCTCTACCCAGTTTTCTAAATTCTTTATCTTTGTGAAAAAAAAGACTTTTTACCCTTCTTGAAAATGTTTTAACTGAATATTTTGTCCACCTTATCTAAGTTTTGACTGAAGATTAGGCATTTGGTTAGTAAGGAATAAATAAATGGAAAAACATCAAGTAAGACTGTTAGAGGAAATTTTATGCATTCAGATAGAGAAGAATAATCAAATGATTTTATAAAGGTAAATCACTTAGCTGTCGTTTATGTACAAGCAGTATTCTCCAGTTCCAGTCTTGTTTTCCTTTTATATTTTTTCCACTTGATTCTAAAGTCATAAAAACAAACCATGGAATACACACCAAGGATAAATTGCCAATTCTAGTAATACTTTGGTAAAATAAGATCATATGTTATTACCAAATAATGTTAATGATAGGGACAAATATTCCAAAATCAACAGAAATTTAAAATACAAAATTTGTAACTTTTATCTTCACTTATTTGCTGAAAGAACTTCCTGTAAACTTGACAAATTTTGAGGACAATTCTGGCTGTTGTCCTCAATCACATTTCCAGTTTCCCTCTTGTTGTACTCATTGAAGTTCAAGGTAGATTCAATAAAAGTTGAGTTTTATTCCAGTGCTTCACATGTGTTGACAGAAGTCATCAATTCCTTAAAATAATGATGTTGGAAACACAGTAGTGAACACCAGCACAGTAGTCCACCCAGTAACTTGCTAGAAGTGTTGGGCAGTTCCCTCATAGGAGTACCTTGAGATGGTGGTGGTGAGAAGCTTCATTGAGTAGTAAGTAATTTTTGATCACTTAAGTTCATTAGCATGTAAATATTGTGACAAAATGTTCAGATATTCCCAAGTAAAGTCCAAGGGGAAAATGCTTAAAAAACATAGGGAAAAGTAATTTATATTCATTTTGATAATCTCTAATAAAATAAATTATTTCAATATATAGTGAGATGAATTATAGTCACATTGAGTTTGAAAAAAAATGACTGATGCCTTTCGATTGATTTTATTATTGCTCAGGCATTTGTGAGATTAACTACCTACTATTATTTGTTTTCCTTTTCGGTAATCTCTTTTGTTTTATTTTTAGCATCTAAGTATGTGTTTTTTATTCTTTTAACAAGAAGTAATAGGATAAGTGGAATTGTGAGTGATTTAGAACAACGATTTCTTTGACATATGTAATTCCATTGCATACAGTTATTTTAAAAACTTACCTATGTAAAATTACATGTGCAACTTTATAACACGTCATCTGGAAAATGCAGCATCAGGTAAAAATAATAATATCTGTTTTTAAAATTCCCCAAATAGTTAAACATATTATATAAAGCCTGCATTCATTCTAACTCAAATCCAAAACCTTACTCTTTAGTCCTAAACTAGATATTACAGGGACTATACAAGAATTTCATTTTAGCTCTGAGTTTGTAACTACTTGTTCATAGACATGAACAAAAACACATGAATTCTATGTTTTCACAAATCATAAATTTAACACATTTTATAAATTTTAAAAAACAAGACTTGGGCTATTAATAAACAATATATCACATTTTCCTGGTAAAAGAATAAGAATGACCAGAATAAAGGAAAAGATTTTAAAAGACAGACCAGCTGAATAATATGAGGAAATGGAGTGGAACAAGAAGTCATCAAGAACCCAATTTTCTACATGTGGAGGACAGGGAGTCTTAATGCTTCAGCAGCAATCATATGTGATAACCTTTTAAAAAAGCAATTCAACATAATAAATACCAGTGTTAAAGGAATTGGTAAAAAAAACAATGGTATATGAAAATATTTGCTAACTATAATTACTTTAAAAATTAGAATTGAATCTATATACCAAGGAAAATGGGTACATTTCATCTTTATGTAAAACCCTAAAGCTTAGTGCTGATTAGTATACAAGGAGCCATATGGTTCTGACCTTTCATGGAAGTCCATAGCCCCTAGGTTTCCATGGAGGAGCATGAAGAGGGGGTTCTGGAAAGGTTAGTCATTGCAAGGAGTATCTGGCAGTAGGTATCAGGGCTCTAGATTTTGGAAAATTAGTAAAATATTGAGAACTATAGAACATTCTTTGTGATGCTTAAGAATTAAATTATTTAATACAATTCCTGCATAAAATAAACTTGGCCAAAAGTGTAGATAGGTTTTTATTAAAGTTGGCCTAATATTGAGCTATGAGAGCTAAAGGAAAGACTGAAGACAAAGTTTAGGACAGTTCAACGTGGCAGGGAATGGGTGAATGTTAGGAGTGCCACAGATAAAAGAAGGAGGGCTTATGCTGGGAATGTAGCTCAGTGGTAGAGTGCTTTCATAGCATACTTGAGGCCCTGGGTTCAATCCCCAGCACCATTAAAAAAGAAAAATAAGGCATGGCCAAGAGCCATAGAACACAGAAGATGGCTATAGGATGCAGTAGTGACTGCTTGAAGAAGATGGAAGGGTTCCATATATACCATGAAATTATTAAGAATTTGTGTGGATGGGTATATCTGTGCATTCCTTCCCTATGCATGCACACCAGGGAAGGTATCCCTAGTTATCAGTGGCTTTTGAAGGAAATATGTAAGCTAAAGTAAAGGGCTAGGACATGCTGGTAGAGCATTTCTCTCTCTTCTGCACTGTTGAAACTCTCCATTCTTTTGTTTCCAGGGGACTGTTCTCCTGGCATAGCCAACTCTTCTGAGCACCATGGACAGGGGAACAGAGCTATACAATCCCGCAAGAAACATAGTCAGTTACCTGAAGGAAGTGTCACTGACATGAGCAAATTTTCTTTGACATTTATAGGGAAAAAAAAAGATTGCCTGAGATTCCATACCTGTGATTTCATACTATGATAATGTCATTCCTGAAGCTTGTATAACATTTGAAATTGTTTTGATTCTTGAGTACAGACATTCTTACCAAGCAAAGTTGCTATAGTTTGTTGAACTCATGCCTAGCTGCTATATTATTTCTAAGTTTATTACTTTCTCAAATTCATTCAGTTCAAGCAGCTGTTAAATGGAGACCTCTTATAAGGTGAAGATGTTATTTAGCACTATAAGCTTCAAGTGCTTTTAAAGAATAAAAAGAATTTTGTATTTATTTGTAAAACTATATAAATGGGTGGAGATAAATCAAAAGTGTAGTTACCTTGACTTCTATTTAATATCACATAAAGAAGTTCAATTCTTAAACTTCAAACAGCAATTTCTGGTTCATGACACCACTCATGGGTTTTGATTCCACAGAAAATTTCAAAGGCAGATAATGTTAATTTTATCTTTTAGCTAATATATAAAATTTACTAAAGTGTTAGAAGGTGTTAGAAGTTTTTGCTTTTTATCCTACTGGGGGGTCAAAATAAATGAACTCCACTCATAAGTGAAATAATTCTGATTGCTGCTGATAACATAATTTTCTTTTCAGTCTAGAATTTACATTTTTTTTCTCCACAACTATAAGATTTCAGCCAGCTGCAGCAATGAGGTGAAATCAAATCAAGTCATCTGACTTAGGGTTAAATGTAGATGACATTTCTTAATAAATATTTTGACTGAAAGTTAAAACAGAATAATATTATTATATGAATTCAGCTAGTAAAATAGCAAAAACTTCATTATCATTTATCAGAATGTAGCACCCCAAAAGGATTCATTGGCTAGTATATTGACTATTATGAATTTTCATCAAAGTAACAGTGTGACCCAAAGTTTCAAGTATAAGAATTAACATGAGGGGCTGGGGTTATAGCTCAGTGTTAGAGTGCTTGCCTAGCACATGTGAGGCACTGGGTTTGATCCTCAGCACCACATAAAAATGAATAAATAAAATGAAGATGTTGTGTTCTTCTACAACTAAATTTTTTTTAAAAAAGAATTAACATGAGTAAGAACAGTTTTTCATCAAATTAGAAAGTCCATAACACATC
This sequence comes from Marmota flaviventris, assembly GCF_047511675.1. Taxonomy (NCBI): domain Eukaryota; kingdom Metazoa; phylum Chordata; class Mammalia; order Rodentia; family Sciuridae; genus Marmota; species Marmota flaviventris. Next base: position 71,553,016 of record NC_092512.1, read on the forward strand.
AGATTGGCCTGATTGTTGATAATTTAGTTGATAACATTTATTACCTATTTATTTAAAAAAATGTTTTTTTCTTTTACATTAATATGCTTTATTTGGGAAATTTGTTCACATATATTTAAAGATTTATAGTTAATAAAATAATATTTATTCTAATTGGCATCAAATTTTAAAAACTAATTTTCTTTGTTTTTGTTTTGTAATTTTGTTGCTTTTTTGAGAAAGAGAACAATGGCATCAAAACTATGTCAACCCAAATCCAAATCACATTTCTATATCTATAATAGTATTTATGATGCCTAATGTGATTTTTGATGGTCTCAAATACTGTGAGGTGTGAAAGTTTTTCTGAATCATCCAGAATTTATTAGAATAATAAATAATTTATTAGAATAATAAGAATTTGTAGAGATACCAAGTGTATAATGTGAAATCAGAAGAGTTGTTTTGGAGTACTGACTTGGCCATGCACCGTGTTTTATGATTGCCAAGACTTTCATGTTGCTGTGCCTCAGTTTCCTCACCTAAAGAGTTGATTTAATAATAGCCTTATCTTAAAGGACCAGTAAGAATTTGAAGATATGATGAATGAAACTCTGCTTTTTAAATTATACAAAGATCTATTTAAGCAATTTTTTTGTAGTTTTAAATTTCTCATATTCCAGTATGTTGAAATTAGTAATTCAAAAATAGAAACCAACCTGTTACTGTTTGAATGTTAATTTCCCCCAGAAGCTCATATGTTAAGGCTTGGTCCCCAGATCATGCAGCTATAGGGAAGTGGTGGAAACATTAGGAGATGGGGCTTAGTTGGAGGAAGTTATGTTATTGGGGGTGTGCCCTTGTAAGGTGTAATGGGACCCTGGTTCCTTCCTTTTGCTTTTTTTTTTTTTGCCATGAGGTGAGTGACTTTATTCTACTACACATTCCCTGTCATGATGTTCTTCCTCACCGCAGTCCCCATCCCAAATGCAGTCATTTGTATTAGCGTCTTGTGAAAATATGCATAAAAATGTGGTACATTACCTTAAATAGGATATCGACATTGGTCTTACTGATTTTATTCTAACTCATTTGTGTTTGGGGGGCGGTGTCTACATGAGCATGTGCACATTTAGCTGTATATCTCTTTATCAACTGTGTAGTTGATCACTGCAGTCAAGATAAAGAACCATTCCATTATCTCAAGGGTCTCCTGTTAGTCAGCTTTTTGTTGCTGTGACTAAAATGCCTGGTAAGAACACCTCAGAGGAGAAAGTTTATTTTGGGCTCACAGTCTCAAAGGTCTCAGTCCATGGTTGGCTGACTCATTTGCTCTGGGCCTGGGATGAGGCAGAAAATCATGGCCAAAGGGAGTGGAGGAGGATATGCTCAACTCATGGCAGCTGGAAAACAGGGAGAGAGACAGGGAGGCACCAGGGACAAAATGCAATCCCCAGGGCATGCCTCCAGTGACCTACTTTCTCCAGCCATGTCCCTTCTGCATACAGTAAAGTAATCCCTTCAAGTTATTAATCTATCAAATGGATTGATCCACTGCTGAAGTTAGAGCTGTTATAATCTAATCATTTAACCTCTGAGCAGGAGACATTGAATCACCCATGAGCTTTTCAGGGGATGCTTTATATCCAAACTATAACAGGTCTCTGCTGCGTCTTTTTATTACCAAATCTGTCTACCTTCCCCATTCCCTCATTAGCCTGTTATTAAGTATTCTCCACTTCTGGCTCTTGTCTTTTCAAAGATCTTATATAAACGGAATTATATAGTTTGCAACATTTTAGGATTATCTTTTCTAAAAAGATAACTTCTTCCCCAGAGATTCACTCAAATTATTGCTTATATCATTAGTTTGTTCCTTTTAGTTTCCGAGTAGCATTCTATAATACGGATGTGATACAATGTGCTTAATGAGTCACCTATTGAAGGATGTCTGGGTTGCTTCCAGTTTGGGGATATTATGAATAAAGTTTTTATAATAATTTACATACAGGTTTTTTGGAGGACTTGCAAGCTTTCATTCTTCTGGGATAGATGCCCAGAAGTGCAATTGCTGGGTTGTATTGTAATTGCCAAACTATTTTCCAGTGTGGTTGTGCCATTTGCATTCTGATAGGCAATGCTTGAGTGATCCAGTTCCTCTGCATCATCACAAGAACTTGATGTGTTATCACTATTTGTTTTTTACTTTGCCCATTACAGTAGGTATAGAGTGATTCCTTATTGTAGCATTAATTTGCACTTCCTTTATTGCTAATGATGCTGAACATCTTTTAGTGTGCATATTTACCATCTGTGTCCCTTTGGGGGAATTGCCTCTTCATGACTTCTACCTATTTCTTATTCAGATTGTTTGTTTTTTTACTGTTGAGAATCCTTACTGTATTGTACATACTAGTTCTTTGTTGCATATATGATTTTCAAATAGTGTCTTCCAGTCTGTAGTGGTCCTTTCATCTTTATAACAGGATCCTTTGATGAAAAGTTTTACATTTTGATTAAGTCCAATTTGCTGTTTTCTTTGTCTTTGAACTCTATAGTGCTCTAAATCCTGAAAAAAATTTCTCCCATTTTTCTAAGAATTTAATATTTTTACATTTAAATTTAAAACCTATTTTCAATTGCTTTTTGCATAAAGTGAGAGATTCAGGTTTCTTTTTTCTTTTTTGCTGATGGATATAAAATTGTGCCAGCACCATTTGTTAAGAGAATTATCCTTGCTTCTTGAATTGCTTGTGTATTTTTGTCAAAATTCAGTTATGTATATTCATGTGGGTTTGTTTATGGGTTCTTTTTGCTGTTCCATTGATCTATGTATCTACCCCTCCAACCATACAGATTGTCTTTTTCATCTTGGTTTAGACTTGGTAGTGTTTTAATCACATCCAGTTTACCTATAGGTGAGGGAGAGAATCCTACCTTAGGGTTATGGAGATGGCCAATCACATGGTACCTAATACTGGATAGATGAGATTGACAGTATTCCCTTAATACTCACAGCCTAGTGGAGAATGACACCCCATGCCACAGGGAGATACATAAGAGTGTACACAGGGATAGACTGAAGGAGTAGAGGCTGTAAGGCAGGCTTTTTACTATTAAGAGAATGGAATGCACTTTTGTCTATGGGTGGTGAACAACAATTCTTTGCTTGGGCAGACATCAGTAAAGTTTCTGAGTCTTCTAGACTCTTTTGTTACTTCCTTGTAAAATCCAGTTTAAACAGAGAACTCTTTTCAATAATTTAACAAGAACTCCCTCCTCCTTGACATCCCATTACACTCGATATCTCATCAGGTTCTTCGTCCTCCATTCTCCCTTAGGTGATGTCTGAGCTCTCAGTTCTGCCTTCAACAAGAATCCTGTTATGTTGGGTTAGCCAGAATCTCCCTTGCCTCTGATGTTTCCTTTTAGTAAATTTCCATCCACCGACCCCGACCCTGACCCTGTTCCTTGACTATAAATTCTCACGTGTGCATTCTATATTCAAAGTTGAACCCAATCTCTCCCTCCCATTGCAAGACCCCATTGTAGTAGTCTCTTTACCTATTGCAATAATCCCGAGTAAAGTCTTCCTTACTGTGTTTTAAGAAGTATTAAATCAGAGGATGTGACTGGCTTCTTTGAATAATACTTTGTAGTGGCAGAAAACTGAAGCCTGAAACTCAAAGATTGATAGGAGCTGTACCTGATCCTCTGGATGAGGAGGATTGTTTGGTTAATGGGCCTTATCTACAGCATCAGAGTGGGGAGGGAAATTTGCTTTTACGCCATTCAAAGCTCTCTAAATTCCACCAGGTATTAGAGCAAGGCATAATATTGGATTTAAGTTTTAGGACTTACACTACAGATAGTTCATAGTTTTTGCAGACTTGTTTTTTTTCTTCTAAATTGTTAAAATTAGAAACGTAAAGTATTTGGGATTTTCACAATTAGTCTCATAATAACTGTGGGATCTGTAGTGATAATCCTTATTTCATTCCTGACATTGTGATTTATGTTTTCTCTCTCTCTCTCTCTCTCTCTCTCTCTCTCTCTCTCCCCTAATGTCTTGTTTTTTTATGTTTTGTATGCCAGGACTCCACTCAGGGACACACACACCAGGACTGCAGCCAGGGACACACACACCAGGACTGCAGCCAGGGACACACACACTAGGACTGCATGTGCATTCTGTATACAAAAATCTTAGTGATTTTTTGAAATGCTTTTATAAGATTGATTTTTTATTCTGTTGTTCTGATTTCAATATTATTAATTTTTGTTCTTATCTCTGTTATTCCCTTCCTTCTACTTGTTTTGGATTTATGTTGCTCTTAATTTTCTTTTTCTTTCTTTTTTTTTTAGAGAGAGAGAGAGGAGAGAGAGAGAGAGAGACAATATTTTAATATTTACTTTTCAGTTTTCAGTGGACACATCTTTATTTCATTTTTTTGTGGTGCTGAGGATTGAACCCAGCGCCCCACGCATGCCAGAAGAGCGCATTACCTCTTGAGCCACATCCCCAGCCCTCTAGTTTCTTGATGAATAAACATATGTATATATGTTTATTCATAGATATGTGTGTATATACATGTATATTTGAAGTTTTCTCTCATTCCTAATGTAAAATTTTTTATTGTAAGTTTCCCATTTAGGACTGCTTTAGCTACACCCCATATATTTTGATATGGTGTATTTTTGAACCAGTTGTATATTTTATATTTGCTTTGAGACTTTCTCTTGTAGTCTACGGAGTACTTAGAAGTATGTTGCTTAATCTCAATGTGCCTGGAGATTTTATTGCTTTTTTCATATTAATTTTAAGTTTGATTCTATTATGGTCAGAGAACATGCTAATATAATTTTTAAAAATTGTTTGATATTTGTTATATGACCCAAGATATGATCTCTCTTGATGAATGTTCTATTAACACTTGCAAAATTGTTTCTGCTTTTTTTTTTGGATGAAGTGTTCTTCTGTAAACATCAACTCAATACTGTTGGTTGATTGTGTTGTTCAGCACATCTATGTTCTTCCTGATATTGTCCAGTAGTTGAGTCAGTTGCTGAAATGGAGTTCAGAAGTCACCAATTGTAACTGTATATTTATATTTCTCCTTCCACCTTCGCCAATTTGGTTTCATGTATTCCAAGGCTCTGTTGTTTGATATATACATAGTTAGAAACCTTATGTCTCCCTGATGGATTTATGATTTTAAAAACAATATTATTATAAAACCAATGGTCTTCTTTGTCTTTGGTCATTTTCATTACTCTAATGTTGACTTTATGTGACATTAATATAGCCACTCCTGATATTTCCACTTTTTGATTGGTGCAGTATAATTATACACAATAGTGGGATTCATTGTGACATATTTGTACATGCAAATATTTGGTCTATTTCACTCCCTAATACATCTCTTTTTCCGTCCCTCTTCCCTCCCGTTTCTCCCCTTCCTGTACTGGTCTCCCCTCTATTTCCTTGCTTTTTTTTTTAAAGTAATGTTAGCATTGTATATCCTCTTCCTTCCCTTCAATTTCAACCTGCTTATGTTGTGGATTTAAAGGAAGATTTTTGTAGACAATTAATTGGGTCATAATTAGGTCAAGTGTATATTCCATTCTTCTATCTCTGTTTTCTGATACACACACACACACACACTTAGGGTAATTACTAGCATTTAAGTACTGAAGACTTCCATTATTTGTTTTCTGTTTATTTACTCTAGTTCTAAATCTTTTTTTTCTTGTTGCTTGTTCTTTTGTGGGTTCTTTGAACATTTGAGTGGATTTTGCCTTAATTTATTTATATAGTTTTTAAATGCATGACTTTGCTATTTTTTCTAGTGTTTTTTTAAGGATGTTGATATACATGAGCCACTTATTACAGTCAACTGGTGTGGACATTTACCACCTTAAGTGCATGGAAACCTTACTTCTTTTATGCCTCTCTAGTGTCCTTATTTTAAATATATTGTCTAAAGTATCAGATGGTGTTACAATTTTTGTTTCAATAATTAAATATGATTTCTGAAACTCTTGAGAAGAATAGTGTGTACCCATATGTCTACTTATTCCATTGTTCCTTCTTCTTCTTTTTTTTTTTTTTTCCATTTTTATCCTTTTCTTTCTGTTTGAAGAACTTTTCTTAGAGCTGGTCTATATGAGTAGGTCTCCTAGCAACAAGCTCTTTAATTTTCCTTCTTCTAATAATGTCTTTGTTTGCTCTACCTTACTGAAGGATAATTTCACTGGATATAGATTTTTGTGGTTGATAGTTCTTTCCTTCTTGAACTTGGAAATGTGCCACTTCCTTCAGGTTTCCATCATATCAGAAAAAAAAAACCTCACTGTCACTGGAATTAATGTCCCTGATAGGTAATGTATTACTTTTTTCTGGCTGCTTTCAGGAAAAAGTCTTTCATTTTGAGGTATTTTTGGTGAAATCTTTGGATTTATCCTGACTGAGTTTCACTCTGCTTCTTGAATCTGTGGGTTTGCATCTTTTAGCAGTCATTTTATTTTATTTTTAAATTTTTAAAATTTGTTTTAGTTATACATGACAGTAGAATACATTTATGCACTTTGATATATTATACATAAGTGGAGTATAATTTCTCATTTTTCTGTTGTAGAATCACGTCTGTTATGCAGTCATATACGTACATAAGATAATAATGTCTGTTTAATTCTACTATCATTCCTATCTGCATATTCTCTCCCCTTTCTTCACTCCCCTCTACCTAATCTAAACTAACTCTATTCTTCCCTAGGGCCTCCCCCCATTTATTGTGAATTAGCATCTGCATATCAGAGAAAATATTCAGCCATTGGGTTTCAGGGATTGGCTTATTTCGCTTATCATGATATTTTCCAATCCATCCATTTACTGGCAAATGCCATAATTTAATTCTTCTTTAAAGCTAAGTAATATTCCATCATATATATATATATATATCTCACATTTTCTTTATCAATTCATCTGTTGAAGGGCATCCAGGTTGGTTCCTTATTGTGAATTGAGCTGCTATAAACATTGACATGGCCACATCACTGTAGTTTGCTGATTTTAAGTCCTTTGGGTATAAAGCAAGGAGTGAGATAGCTGGGTCTATTGGTGGTTGCATTTTAAGTTTTCTGAGGAATCTCTATAGTGCTCATTTTAAACAGGGGAAAATTGAAAGCATTCCCGCTAAAAACTGGAACAAGACAAGGATACCTTCTTTCACCACTTTTATTCAACATCGTCCTTGAAAGAGCAATTAGACAAAAGGAAGAAATCGAAGGAATACAAATAGGTAAAGAAGAGCTCAAACTATCACTATTTGCCATTGACATGATTCTATGTTTAGAAAATCCAAAAAATTCTACCAGAAAACTTCTAGAACTCATGAATGAATTCAGCAAAGTAGCAGGATATAAAATCAATACCCATAAATCAAACACATTCCTATACTTCAGCAATGAATCCATGGATAAAGAAATTAGAAAAACTACCCCAATCACAACACCTTCAAAAAAATAAAATATTTGGGAATCGATCTAACAAAAGAGATGAAAGATCTTCACAATGAAAACTACAGAACACTAAAGAAAAAAATTGAAGAAGACCTTAGAAGATGGAAAGATCTCCCATGTTCCTGGATAGGCAGAATTAATATTGTCAAAATGGCTGCACTACCAAAAGTGTTATACAGATTTAATGCAATTCCTATTAAAATACCAATGACATTCTTTATAGAAATAGAAAAAGCAACCATGAAATTCATTTGGAAAAATAAGAGACTGAGAATAGCCAAAGCAATCCTTAGCAAGAAAAGTGAAGTAGGAGGCATCACAATACCAGGCCTTAAACTATACTATAGAGTTTTAGTAACAAAAACAGCATGATACTGGCATCAAAACAGACAGAGAGATCAATGGTACAGAATAGAAGACACAGAGACAAACCCACACAAATACAATTATCTCATACTAGACAAAGGCGCCAAAAACAGTCACTGGAGAAAAGACAGCCTCTTCAACAAATGGTGCTGGGAAAAATGAAAAGCCATATGTAACAAAATGAAATTAAACCTCTATCTCTCATCCTGCATGAAACTCAACTCAAAGTGGATCAAAGACTTAGGCGCTAGAATAGTCATTTTATTTTTTAGCTTAGCCCTATTCTTTCTCTTCTCATTTAAGATTTTGGTGGTACAAATGTTGGAACATTTTATTATCATCCTATTGATTGAGAGATTCTGGCTTATTTGCTTTTAGTCTATTTTCTTGCGATTGTCCTAGTTGAATGAGCTCAGTTAATCCATCCTCACTTTTACCAGTTCTATAATTATCTTCACTCTTCTATCAATCCCATCAAGTCAATTTTTTCTAAGTGCTATATATATATATATTTTTTTTTTTCAGTTCTGTAACTTCCATTATTTTGGTTCTTTATCTTCCTCTTCTTCTTCATCCTTGAGTTTTATGATGTCTACTTTAAAATCCTTTGTCAGATAATTTCAGCATCTGAAATATCTTGATGTAGATATTTGCTGGCGGTTTTTTACCTGTTCAAGTTGTGATTTTCCTGGTTCTTAGTATGATAAGCCATTTTTAGTATATCTTGGACATTTTGGTTTTATTATGAGAATTTGGGTCCCATTTAAGTCTCTTATTTTAGTGGACAATCAACCTATTTTGGTTGAACATGCAAGTTGTAGTCTAATTTTGTGGGCTCTGGTTTCAGTGGCAGTTTAATATTCAGAGTCTGTATGGTGGTGTTTCCTTCTGCTTGTTTATCTGGTACTATTAGTGCTCTGCTGTATTGCCTGGTAGGCAGGATGGGTTGCCCCAGGCCAGCATGCCTGATGTGTTTCTGCAGGAGAAGTGAGTGTTAGGCCCTTGAAAATGATGTTCTCTCTTGGACCAGGTGCTTGTTAGGGTGGGTACCCTCTCACAGTTCCCTGTATTGATGTGGGAGTAGAAAGAGGAGTCTTCAGCCTATGGGAACAAAGATGCTTTCCAGGCCAGGGCATTTCTTATATAAAGGTTCTTCCTACAGGTGACATCCTACTGACCCTGTAGCTCTCAGTGAGAGAGGGGAGTATCAGATCTGTTAGAGAAGGAAAGCCTTTCCCTCAACCACATGTTTTAGCAAGGCTCCCATTGCCTTTGGGCTTGCCTAGATTTGCCTGTTTTTGTTGGGGGGACTCATGTTTAATTCAGGGCAGGAATGACAGTATTTGAGTTATCTCTGGGTTTATTAGGTTGTGTATCAGAAAACACTGAGCCTGGGTAGCTTTCTTTTTTCAGGGTCAGGATAAAGGGAGCATAAAATGTCTTGCAGTTGTGTTATTCCTGTAATCCTGGGGTCACAAATCAGTTCTCCTCCTTCCTGCCTTTTAGAATTTCATTTTGGCTGCCTGTTGCATTACTTACTGTACTTATCTGGGAGGACCAAACAGAAATAAAGCCTATACCAGCTCGTCTGAGCTAGAAGTCCTAGGCTAACTAAAATTATTTTATAACTTGCAGAGTGTTGTGGTTCAAAAATCAGATGACTTTATGTGTGTGCATCTATTTTTGGACTCTATTTTGTTTCAAGACTCTATGTTTTGATTAATCAAGTCTGCCTCTGATCTTCATCACTGCAAGTGATACCTCTGCTCTACAAAAAAAAAAAAAATGCAAGTTACAGTTTAAATATATTTTTGGTGCTGCTGTGGCTGCTACTTGTCTATATTCAGCTGATAGGGCTTGAACAAATCAAATTGTCTTCTGGTTCATTTTCTCATCTGTAAAAATAGGAAGATTCATTGAAAAACTGCCTCTGAAATCTGTTACTAAATAAACCATGGAGGACATGAAAAAATGTTAACTAGCAAATGAGGGAGCTATTTGGCAACGGTTCTCCTGAGAATTTTTTCAAGTCCATCAAATTAATAAATACTTACTCAAAATATCTCACCATGTGACTTTGTTCTTCAGTCTTCAGTCTTCTCCCTGTTGGTTTCCTGTTTGGAAAATCAACTTTAAAAAAAAAATTGTTCTCTTGTGGTTCTTCCAGTTTTCTTTGATACTGTGTTTTCTAAGTCCTGTTCTGGGCTTTATGTTAGATGCAACTAAATGCTTGAAATACAGCTACAGACATAAGATATATATGTGTATATATCTATATATCATATATTGTATATGTCATATGTACATATGACTATCCAAAGGATATTATTAGAATAAAATTATGGTCAAATATCAAAAGCCTGCTGGACCATAATCTCCATGAGGGGAAAGAGTGGATTGATTCATACATGCCATGGTATCTCCAGGGTATCTCTAGAGCAGAGGCTCAATGCATATTTATTGAATTAATAATGAGTAGCAAAAGTAAAATTCAAAAAGCTGCATTTGCTATGGCTTGAGCTTCAGTCAACAGGAAAGTGTAGCAAATCCATCTGAATGGAAGCTGGCTGATGTGCTGTACCAGAGGGTGCCACTGAGTGTGGTGCTTGAGTGCAGAACTGGCAGGGAGAGATTGGTGGGTGGCTAGAGGGTGCCATGTGAGAAGGCTCCATAGCTTTGTGGATTTCAGGTGAGTAAAGGGGGAGGAGGTACTTAGCTTGGGGAAATAACCTGACTAGAAAAACAGAGGGGAGAATTCTGGAGAATAGTAAGCAGAATAGTTTTATTTAATTGGAGAACTAGGAAAATAGTTTTTACAAACTGTTTGGGGCCCAGATATCACTGAGTCTGTATTTGTTTATACTCTTCGTTTTCTATCTCATCTATGGTTGCTTTTTTTTGTGCCTTCAAAAAACAATAACAACAAAACAAAAATGTCCAAATATATTTTTTATCATTTCCCTTTGTTTTTATTAGTTAATATTTATTTATTTTTTTGGTACCAGGGATGGAACCCAGGTGCTCTTAACCACTGAGCCACATCCCCAGTCTTTTTTATATTTTATTTAGAGACAGGGCCTTGCTAAGTTGCTGAGGCTGGCTTTGAACTCACAATCCTCCTGCCTCAGCCTCCAGAGCTGCTGGGATTACATGTATGTGTCACTGCATGTGACATTTTTTATTATCCTTAAGCTAATTAATTTTACATAATTTTTGGAAATTTAAGTTTAAAAATCAAATGAATCACCAAACTTTAACAAGTAGTATTTAACATGTAATAGGAACTCACACTGTATAAATTAGTTCATTTATTGTGGCAATACATAAATGTTTTTATAAAATTTAATGAAACCTATTACCAATATTTTTTAAATGAATGAGAGAAAGCAGTACATCTTGAGCATGTTATCCTTGGAGGATATCTGTTTGATGATCACATTTCCATTGAGAAAATAAAACAACTAGTAAATTTTTCATAAGCATTAGTAATTAAGAGATGGAGGGTCATGTTACATGTTTATAAATAAATCATATCAAGACTCCTTAATATGTCTTACACGGTCTCCAACTCTGTTATGATCTAGGAGATATTAAAAAGCAAAAAAGGCAAAAACATTATTTAGTATAGATAAGAAAATATTAATAAATTCTAAATACACTACTTGGCCTCTCCCTTACCTTTCTATCACTATTGACTAGGATACAAGTTGTCTTCTGTCTGAAGATGGAAAACTGAGAGAGTTAACTACCAGTTTAAAAAAAAAATCTGAAAAACATTATTCTTTCTAGTAAAGAAATAGTGAAAATACTTATTTCATTATTTGATTTTAACATGGTATCTCAAGGGAGGCCCTGGGTATGCTGGTGAAGAATACCTATGAAAGAGCAATCTCAGGATTGCTTTACTGTGTATTCTCCCACCAAATAGCACAAATGATTCTATTTAGGGAAATAAAAAGATAAAGAGATGCCCCCATATGATGAAAAGGCAAATATGATTTTAAGTCTTTTATTGTAGCAAATTTTTATTCTTTTTCCCCCTTCAATTGGCAACATTGACCCACCAGTGGTAACACAAAACATTTGCCTTAGGAATCGGTTTTATGCCTTTAAAATGTTAATTGATGGTGTCTCAAGTAATTCAACTTCTCCTAAAGGAAGCAGATGTTGAAAGTGCACACAGTAAGGTTTAGATTCTTTCCCTTCATTAGTTTTGAAAAGATGCTGATCTCAATGATCTCCATAGGCCAATTTGTTAAAAAGAAAAATCACTTTAATACTTGGTGAATGAAACCTCCCAGCCTCAATTAATCAGTTCAGTAGCAACTTCACTGTGGTGTTACACTAATAGGAATCTTCCCATGTAAATCTTTTGTTTCTTGTACTTCTCCAAGGCTCTCTCACAGTCTCTCATTTCATTCTTTCTTACATTCTTATATCTGCTACATGATAACTTACATTCCTCTTTGCATCATTATTTTTTAATGTTAATGTTTTATTCAACCAAATAAATCAGAGTTTTTAATTTCGAAATGTAATGCACACGCAAATGATGAAAAAGATACGTATTTTTTGCCAAGTCTTCAAAAATCCAGCGTATAATTTTACACATAGAGCACATCTTGAGTTGAAAGTTAAATTTTATTAGTTACCTGTTATATATTTAGATTTTTTTCAGATTTATACTTGAAAAAGAAGATTCAGATATCTAAGTTGTTCTGAATACCTTAATGTTTTCTAAAAACGGAATCAAATGTAAGGTTGTAAATTTAAATTTATACCCATTAAGTCAAATAAATCATTCCGATTCTTTTTGTGGCTTAGTGTCTCACTGTATGTCCTGACTTGACTGTGTATTCATTCACCCATCGGAGGACATTTAAGCTGTTTCCAGTGTTTGGCAGTTCTAATAGAGCTACTGTAAATATTTGCATGTAGGTTTTTGTGTGAACATAATGCTTAATTCCTCTAGGGTAAATGCTAAAGGTGGGAATGCTGAGTCATAGAGTAAGTCTATGCTAACTTCAGAAAAAATTACCAGTCTTCCAGAGTGGTACTGTTCTGTGTTTCCATCTGCTCTGTATTTCTACCAGCCTTTGGTATAGTGAGTAACTTTGATTTTAGTCATTATCCCATGTGTGATATTGTTATAGTTAATGCTTCGTCCCGGGGTTTCATAAACTGACTTCCAGACCACTCACTTATTATCAAATCAAACCTTTATTGAATCACACTGGTAGCGGCTGACCAGAACATAAAGCTGTTCCTCTGATCAGCCCTGAACAATTGCAAGGGCGCTCCTTATAAGCCTGAAAACCGCAAAAGGGATGTTCGGGGGTGGGGGGTGGGGTCTAGCCAATGCAAGCAAGCCAGAAGCAGGAGAGTGCAGTCAAGTGGTGGGAGGCCTAACCAATCCCAGTTAGCCCAGTCACCCCAGTTACAGAAACTGAGCCCCATTAGGTAGTTCCATGTCCTTAAAGGTTTCTATAGCAAAAGGAAAAGAACATCTTGCCCCAGTCATGACCCTTCTACTTGGCATGGTTGTTTTACAGGATGAAGTCATAAAACAAAATGGAGTAACATTTGCTTCTACTATCACAATATTTCCCTCACAGGTAGTGATGTGGAGCCTTGTTAGCTATGTTTAATTGTCTTTAACATATCCTTTTTGGTTGGTGATGTGTCTGTTCAAGTATCTATACCTGTTGCAGGATTGTTGACCTGTATGGCTAGGGGTGGCACTGGTACAAGAGTACCATGCTGCCATAGAGGTTCTTTGCCCTTGGTCTGACAGACTGTGGTCATTTCTAAAGTTCCTTAGGTCAGCCCTTCTCCATCACCTCCTTGGGAAGCTGTTTCATATGTGTGTAAAAAATTTAGATTATTTGGTCATATTCTGCATTTCATCTTGAGATTCTTCAACTTCCAAAGATATATTCTAAAAATTTGGGTACATTAAGGTTTATTCTTTGAGTTTAATACTCTGTGGGTTTCAATAAAAGCATATCATCTTGTGTCCAGTGTTTTAGTATCATAAAGAGCAGTTTTACTGCCTCTAAATCTACAGTGTTTTACCTATCCCACCCAACTATTGATCTGTTGTCTCTTTATCTTTTCCAGAATTTCATATATTTGAAATCACAAAGTATGTAGCCTTTCAAGTCTGACTTGTTTTACTTAATAATGTGTAGTTAAAACTCATACAGATCTTAAATTTCTTTTTCATTTTTTAGTTAATGGGTAATAATTATACATGTTTATAGAGTACAGTATAATATTTCGTATACATGTGTATAGTGTGAATTGATCAAATCAGGATACATAACTTATTCACGATCTCAAACATTTATTATTTCTTTGTGGTAAGAACATTTGAAGTCCTCTCTTCAAGCTATTTTTAAATATACCATACACTGTTGTTAACTGTAATCACCCTTCTGTGCAGTAGGATACCAAAACTTATTCCTCCTGTCTAGCTATGACAGTGAACCTATTATCTCCCCAGCCTCTATGCCCTCCTACCTCCCCAGCTTCTGTGACCACTATTCTACTCTCTACTTATATAAAAATAAGCTTTTAAAAGTTTTGACATAAAAATGAAATCAGGTGGTATTTGTCTGTTTTTGCCTGACTTATTTCACTTTACATTTTGTTCTTCAGGTTCACCCAAGGCCACTGAAGTCTTTTTGTGATGTGTTAGTGCATTTTTTATCATGAAGTCATCTTCCATTATTTGAATGTACTCCAGTTTGTTTATCCTTTTATTCACTGAAGAACATCTTGATTGCTTCTGAATAATTCTGGCAATTCTGAATAAAGCTGCTATAAACATGTGTGTGTAGGTTTTTTGTGTGGACATAAGTCTTCATACCAGTTGGGTAAATACCTAGGAGTACAATTGCTGGATCATATGGTAAGACTATGTTTAACTTTGTAAGAAACTGCCAAAAGATCTTCAAAGTGGTGGTACCACTTTATATTTCTAGCAAGGATGAATGAAAATTCCCCCGTTGCTCCCATCTTCTCCAGAAAGTGGTATTGTCAGTTTGGGGATTGTAGGCTGGAGTGCTACTCCAACGTGACTGTTGTTCTCACAAGAAGATGGACGGACTTAAGGGATGTATGCATACTGAGAAAAGACCTTGTAAGCTCACTAGGAGAAGACTGCTATCTGTAAGCAGAGGAAAATGGCCTCAAGGGATTCCAAACCTGTCAGCATCTTGATGGTGCACTTTCAGCCTTTAGAAATGTGCAAAAATAAATTTCTCGTATTTAAGTTCTGGTCTGTGGTAGTTATACCAGTCTTAGGAAACTAATATACAAGGTTTCAAAGGTTTTCTTCTCTTCTTTCTTCAAGAAGGTTTATAGTTTCACACTGTATTTTGGTCTCTGATCCATTTTGAGTAAATATATTTTTGTGGTTTAGTAGAAGGTTCTTTATTTTTTGCCTATTTGCATATAGATATGGAATTATACCAAATACCCATTATTGAAAAGACTTTTTTTCCATTGAATTGCTTTTGCGCTTTTGTTAAAAAAAAAAAAAATCAGTTGGCTAGTGCCAGACCACAATGACACATACTACCCTGGAAGCACAGGCAGGAGGATTGCAAGTTCAAGGCCAATCTGGGCAACATAGTGAGACACCCTGTCTCAAAATAAAAAAATAAAAAGGGGTGGGATGTGACTTTGTGCTTGCCTACTATGTGCAATAGCCTGGGTCCAATCACTAATACTGAAAAAAGTAAAAATCAGTTGATTATATTTGTCATTATTATTTTACTATTTAGATAAGTGAATGTGAATTAATACTTAAAACAGTGTGTACTACTTACAGATATGGCAATGATCCACTTAACTCAATATTAACTATAAGCTATAAACTCATTGGTACAATCATTAAATCATTTATCTTTGAGTATTCTTTTTCAAAGATGCTGTTGGACAGATCTATTGCATAGATGAGAACATTTCAATTTAACGAAAATACAGCTCACTTACATTGGCATTTAAGAAGTACGTTTCCAGGCTAAATATTTTAAGTTATCTCATATTTGACCACAGGAAATCACAAAGGCTTTACCTGGCCACCTCTGGGGGAAAGCTATACAACCAGGGCATTATAGTCTCTGGAGGGAGTTGTAGTCAGGGACTCAATATCATCCCCTCCTCCCCCTGCCTTCTACAATCTTATCACCTCTGCATTCCTAGCTTAGGCAACTCCATTCTGAGAATGTATTGGGAAGGAGAGGGGGACTCAGCTGTAATAATGTCAAGGACCTCTGCTGAGCCCTACTTATGGGGGAGACTGGAAGGTGTTTTTCTTCACTCAGATTGAATAGTTTTGTATTTCTAGCCCTTTCCCACTCCTAGTATCCATAAAATTGTGAGAAACTTTTGTTCAGGGCTTCCTAGGCACTGAGATCTGGGCTAATCCATCTGACCTTCTTTTTGTTCTGTTCCTTGGGAGAAAAAACTGGAACTTTGGGGAAGTCACCATCTATTTTCTCTTCTTGGCCTCTTCTTTACCATTGAAGTGTTGGTTCTCAATGCAACAATGTTGGGGGGGGGTGATTTGGGGAAGTGGTTGAATCATGAGGATTCTGACCTCATTAGTGGATTAATCCACTAATTTATGAATGGATTACTGTGAGGTCATGGAAATTATAGGTGGTTGGTGGGGCATGGTTAAAGGAAGTAGATCATTTAGGACATGCCCTGGAAATATATTTCTTGTGCCTGGTCCCTCTTTCTCCCTACCCCTGTACTTCCTGGATGACATGATCTGAGAAGTTTTCCTCCACCATGCTCTTCTACCATGATATTTCTGCCTTAGAGCCAGCCCACCATGCAGTCAGATCTCTGAAATCATGAGCAAAAATAAATGTCTTCCTCTAAGTTAATTTTCTTGAATATTTGTCATGGTGATGAAAAGCTGACTAACATGCTTAATATTGGAATAAATAAATAAAGGCTTCATTACTAGATTGAGTTTGTTTCATTGTCTTAATGTACTCTCGTGGCTCCTGCAGCTTTCTAGCAGTATTTATTATGATTTATTTCTGAAAATTAAATATAGTCTTTAGTTCCTTTTAATGATCTTTCTGCTCTCTATCTCTCCATACATCTACCCATCCCTTTTTCTATATCTATTTTAATGAGTTTTATAGATTGTGATTGGAAGATGGGACCATAGTCTGGAAGTTTCTTGGAGATCTTAGAACCCATATCTCTGAAAAAAATTATCATTTTCAACTTTTAAAATCCCCAAATATAATGCTTGTGACACTGGTGAGTGCTATGCGTAAATTGGCCTCAGGAAAAGCAGATAATGGGAACCAACTGAATTTCATTTGTTAACTATAGCCTATGTTAACTTCTCTAATGATAAGGGTTGTTTAGATTACTTGTTAAAGTTAAATTTCCTGAAGCCACTCCAAACCAACTCAATGAAGTTTTTCAAGGAAAGGAGCTGGGAACTATTATGTTTAAGTGCCTGGGCTCATTCTTGCCATCAGAAAAGTTCTGGTAATCTTGGTAATCTTATGAAGGTACATAGATATTTGATAGTAAGAGTCCTAATCTTTCTGCCTTTGATTTTATCAAATTGTAAAATTTATTGTGTCACTATTGTAAAACATTAGAAAGACAATGTTGCTTGTTTTGGGTACTGGGGATTGACTCCTGGATAGCTTCATCACTGAGCCACATCCTTAGTCTTTTTTTCATTTTTTTATTTTGAGGCAGGGTCTTTCTAAGTGGCTGGGGGTCTCACTTAGTTGCTGAGGCTGGCCTTCAACTTGCAATCCTCCTGCCTTAACCTCCCGAGTCTCTGGGATTTCAGGTGTGCCCCTCCGTGCCTGGAGTAATATGCTTTGATTATGTTTTATTCTTCTCTTTTCTTTGAGCCTGGATTCTAGTCGGTATGAGAAAAAAGCATTCTCACGGTTAAATTTTCATTTACTTCACATTTAGACAGAGGAAATTTATAAGAATTCTCAGGAAATTGGTGGCAGACTTATTTTCAGAGATATATTTCATTTGAGTGTTATGAAACTTATACTAGACACATTAAAATGAAACAGACTCCTCTATAATTTCACTTTCATGTTTCCGCATTTCTGAAGCTGAAGCAAAGTGCAGTCCTAAGATATTTGTAATTGTAATTTTTATCATGTCAAATTTCTTATGGTTATGACTTATTGCATCTATTTGCAATCCCTGAAGAATTCTACAGAATGTTGAACTAAATTTACTTGGAGAATTTTTTTTTTCCCTAATGTTTCAGCAGATTCACACAACAGCTGCTGGACTCTCCTCCAAATAGTTTAGTAAAATGAGGATCTGGAAAAAGATTTGGGCTCACTCTATGCAACAGGCTCAGAGTTTGTCACTTATAATTAAAACAAGCTTCCATACATTAAATAAAATCTATAATATTTAAAAATTTTTTGTATCTATTTATCCATGGACACCTGCACACATGAATGCAGTACTTTCCAAAAGAGAGACATGTATTTGCAGATTCATTACAGAAACAATCATCTTTCAGATTTCATAATATAAATCATATTAATACAGTGTACAGTAGATTTTGTACTACCTACAGTGAATGCATTTGAGTTTACAGAATGATGCTCTAAATTATCATAACAGAATTTTAAATGCTTGAATATAAAATAGATTGAGTTCCTACTTTCCCAAGATGTAAGGAGATACACACACACTTACATATGTTTTTCAAAGAAATGTTATTTCATAATGAAACATGAGCTGTCAGCTGGGTCAATCTGACTCTTACCATAAGTAGACTGAGTATTGGATTCATGATTGATATAGATATCTTTGGTCAAAAGTGGAGATACACTTATTTCAGTAAGATAGCATCATAAAATATATGAGCCCCTGCCTTTATCAAATCCACAAGCCAATGAGGGGGGCATATAAATGAGCTACTGAAAGGAAAAACAATAAGTATTTTAGAGGTAAATGCACTATTTTAGGGAAGCCCAGAAGGACAAGTCAAAATAAGTCTGTCTGGAAGTGTCAGAGGTCCTCATAGGAGAGATCACTCTCTGGATATTGAGGGAAAGTAGTAGTTGGAAAGGAGGCATTTTAGGAGGAAAAAATAGTCTGCATAGTCATGAAAAGTGTAAAAGACTAGGATCTATTTGACAAAATAGTTGTAGACTAGCATGTCCACTGTATAGAATACATGTGAGAAAGAAGCCTCGCTTACTAAGGATGAAATAAAGTTCCAATAAAAGTAAAGGTTATTGGAATATCATGCCCATCATCTGATGCTTCAAACAACATTAAAGATTTTGATGAATTATTGTTTTGTAATTTTTATATTTAAACTAAAATAACTAATTCAGCCAATAGGGCAATATTCACTGAAAAAAAAAACACAGGAAAATATAAATAAACCATATGCTATGTATTTGAGAAAAGAACTTTATTAAATATCCATGTCTATGTGATTGACAACCACTTGATATAGTTTCAGTATATGAACATTATATCAAATCAGGACTCTAAGAAAGACCTGTAGGTATACCCATCTGAGGGTGCCTAATAAAATAATCAGAAAATCTCAGCAGAGTTGTACTTAAGAGAATTCTACTATTTTGTAAGCTATAGCCATCAGTGTGGACCCTGTAATCTACCTGTTAGTGTTTTCCTTTGACAAATGAAAGGGCAACCAAGGATCAAAAGAGATTGCAGGATATCTTTGAAGTGGAAAGAAAGTCTCACATAAATAAATATGAGTAAACCATCAGAGGGAACAGAGAATACAGAGAGTAGGAAAAAACTTCAAACATAAATTACTGGAAGTGGTCCGACTTCCAGTGTGGGTCCCAAGTCATTCACTACTAGATAGAATATCCTAAAAATAAAACCTATAAACCCTGGACAAAAATGTGAAAACTATTACCCAAAGTAGGAGATAGTGAACAACAGTCATCAGATTCTGGAGAGTAGATAACTTTTGGAAGAGAAAACTCTATGCCCCTGTCAACTCCATTTAAATTAGTTTTTAACCTAAAAGCAGTCTGAAGTTGGCATCACACTGTGTGGCTAAAGTGTTAAAAATATCAGTCTTTCTGTCCTTAAAGAAACAAAGGACATATTTTTTAAATATCAAAAACATTGGAGAGCAAAGTGAAAAACTTTGGAAAGGGGAAAAAAATGGAAGGGTAATAAAGAAACTTTGAAAATAATCTATGGTTCACCCTTATCCATGGGTATGTAAAGCAGAATCCAAGTATCAAATATTCAAATTGAGCCAAACCAAGTTAATTGCCATGAGAAGAACCCAGAATCTTTAAATTACAGAGTTCATGATGTCCAGGGCACAATCCAGAATTAATCACCAACAAAAAGCAGGAAAGTTTTAACCATTTTCAAAAGAAAATTCAGTAAAGGAGGCTTGTAGAATAGTAGGGAATAGTAGACAGGATTTTAAAATGGATATACAACCCTGCCAAAAAAGGTAAAGGGGAATCTGTTTCTGATAAATGAAAAGATAGAAATTGTTTGAAAAATACAACCAAATGTAGTCTAGAACTGAAAACATAGTATTTGACATTAAAATTCACTGGATAAGATTTGCAGCAGAATGGAGTTAGGGAAGACAAAGCAAGAAACCTTGATGATAAAATATTAAGGATTTTCTAATTTGAAGAAGCAAGAGGAAAGATGGGGAGAAAGAGAATTAAAGGCTTGTGGTCCTATTGGAGAGCAGGGAAAGATTTTAGATACAATTGAGTCTCATGGATAACATGAAGGGGGGCTGGGATTGTGGCTCAGCAGTAGAGTGCTCACTTAGGTGGGACCTGGGTTCGAGCCTCAGAACCACATAAAAATAAAGGCATGTATTGTGTTCATCTACACCTAAAAAATAAACATTAAAAAAAAGATAACATGAAGGGAGCAGGGGGAAAAATAGGTGAAAGCAATGACTGTGACTTCCATTTGAAAGAAAAGTGACCACAACACTCGGAGCAACCAAGAGATCTTTATTATAGCAGTGCAACAGAGGAGAAAAGAGAGAAAGAGAAGAGAGAGAGAGAGAGAGCAAGAGAGAGACAGAGAAAGCAAGAGAGATAGCAAGAGAGGGGGCCCGGCAGGAGGGAGTTTTTATAGCCCAAATCTAATGAGGTCTCTAGGTCTGCAAGCTGCCTTGTTGGCACAAGGCGGGTTACGTATTCAGCCTTGAGTGGGGGCTTGGGCATTTGGGCTTGAAGCAAATAGTTGATAAAGAACCAGACAGAGGGTTTGAGTGCCCAGGTCACTCTGCAGCTAACTTTGTGTGGCATGCTCTGCAGACAGCTTACTCAGCCTGTCCTGCACCTAACATTTTCCCCTTTTTGTTTTTCTAAGTCCTGTTTAATGGTGGGCGGCGTAGGACCTATAAGGGAAAGTGGAGGAATGTTTGGGGGACAAGTCTGAGAACACCAGGGCAGCCAAAAATAACACTCAGTGACTATAGATAACTACTTTGGTAGAGGTAAAATCCATAAAAGTTCCTTGAAGCCACAAGTCGTAGATGGCATCAAACCAGTTTTGAGCAGAGGAGATTCTTGGTATCAGCCACTGGTCCTGTAGCAGGGACTCTAGGAAGTATTGGACATGGCTTAGTTGAATCCAGTAATGTTAAAGGTGACAGTCCAATTGCAGCCAGTGGAAGGACAATCACCTTGACCCATAAATTGAGAGTGGGTGGTGTCATCCTGGTGCCATGTCGCTTGGATGTTAAAGTGCCATCTGTGGTTGGGATAGAAACTTAAGAGAGATTAATGATTAGTAAAAGAAGAAGAGAGTTGGCAAAAAATCTTGAGTTTAGTGGGCGTGGTGGAAGTCCAGGACTGGACATTTGGAACAGGTGCCTTTTTAAGGCAGGAGACAGTACCAGAGAGAGTGTCTAAATGCTTGGTCACCATTGGGGTAGTAAGTATGACTGTATGGGGTCCCGTCCAGCGAGGTTCCAACAATTGAGAATGCAGTTCCTGAAATAAGACTGAGTCACCCAGTTGAAGAGGGTCCAATTCAGTTTGTGGTTGTGCTGGGACTGAGGCAATGAATGGCGCAGGAAGGCATTGGTCTGATGTTCCCTGAGAAGTGAGGGCTGGACCGTTGTCTGACTGGGTGGAGGTAGGAAGTCTGAACCTGGGAATGATCTCCTCAATGAGGATGGAGGCAATGGTGTCAGCAATTTCCCTGCATGTGGGGAAGGCATCTATCCAACCTGAAAAAGTATCAACCAAAGTAAGTAGGTAGTGAAGATTTTTGTGCCTAGGCACATGAGTGAAGTCTTTGCCTGGCTAGTGGCTCCTCATCTGAGGTGTGAGGAGTTTAGGTTTGATGCTTCCTTGTGGGGATGCTGTAGAGCAGACAGAATAAGCAGAGTGGACCTGATGGAGATTAGTTCTCATTCCTAGGAAGTGAAAGAGGGGTTGTAAAACTGGAAAAGGGGGTTAGAGAGGGTTTTAGGTGGGGGCAGAGTCTCTGAAGCTAGAGGAGTTTATCATGAGTCGTAGGTGTCCGTCTTGGGCATCAGGGCTGGTAGTCTTAAAGAAGTGGTTGATTGACTGACTGGTTAATTGGTATATCTGATCTTGCAGGAACTTTTGTAGGCAATTTATTAGACATGGTCCTATTAGGAGAAACATAAAGAGGACTAATAGGGGTCCTGTGAGGGGGAGGAGTCAAGGCCATACTTGACTTCCATTTCCAACCAGGATAGAGAAACTGGGGCCAGATTTACCCTCCTAACTGAAGAAACAAAAAAAAATTATGTGAAATACGTGAAACAGCACTTAAGACAATGGAAATCAGGTAATGATTTCCTTAAGGACAGTAAATAAATGAGGTTAATACCAAGTCACCCTCAAACCCCAGCAAACTATTTTGTATAAATTGACAAACTGATTCTAAAAGTCATGTGGAATACAAGTATCTAAGATAGCAAAAAAAAAAAAAAAAAAAAAAAAGTAAAAGAAGAACAAAATTAGATCAATATTTTTTAAATTTTTAGTAGAAAGCTATAGTAATCCAAAATGTGTGTGGTATGCATAGAAACAATGAGATCAAAGGAAAAGACTAAAGAGATCAGACATATGTCCAACTTATGGACATGTGGACTTAGGGACAACTCATTTTTTTTTTACAAAGATAAAAAAGCCATTCAATGGAGAGAAGATAATCTTTTAACATGGTTAATGGAACAAGTGGACATTCATACATGAAAAACAATATATTTTTTCTATTGTTCTATAGCATGGTAGGGTAACTATAGTCTATAACAGTTGATGATATATATTTTATACATGCAAAAAATTATCGTGCAGTACTCCATAAATATGTAAAAAGAAGGTGTCAAGAATAAAAAATTTAAAACTATTTAACGAACAACAAATGAAATTTTATCCACATAGAAAAATTTACTCAAAAAGACCATAGACAAAAATGTAAAACTTAATCTATAAAACTTCAAGGGAAAAAAAACCCTATGAGAATATCTTTGTGAGCTTTCGTTAGACATATGTTTCTTAAATATGACTCCAAAGGCATGATCTACAAAAGTAATCAGGAAAGTTTGAATATCCATCTGCAGGAGCTGGGGAAAGGAGAAATAGGGAGTTGTTTAATATATACAGAATTTTAGGTTTGCAAGATTAAAAAGTACTGAATATTGGTTATATAATAATTTGAACACACTCAACATTGGACTTTACATTTAAAATAGGTAATTCGGTAAGTTTTAGGGAATTATACTTAATTTTAACACAATTTAAAAAAATTAATTTATTTAATCTAATTTGTTATGTATGACAGCAGAATGCATTTCAATTCATATCACAGATACAGAGCCCGACTTTTCATGTCTCTGGTTGTACACAAAGTAGAGTCACACCATTTGTTTCTTCATACATGTACTTAGGGTAATGATGTCCATCTCATTTCACCGTCTTTCCTACCCCATGCTCCCTCCCATCTTCTCCCTCCCCTTTACTCTATCTAAAGTTCCTCCATTCCTCCAATGCTCCCTGTCCCCATTATGGATCAGCACCTTCATATCAAAGAAAACATTTGGCATTTGCTTTTTTGGGATTGGCTTACTTCACTTAGCATAATGTTCTCTAACTCCACCCATTTACCTGCAAATGCCATGATTTTATTCTCTTTTAATGCTGAATAATATTCCATTGTGTATATATACCACATTTTCTTTATCCATTCATCTACTAAAGGACATCTACGTTGGTTCCACAATTTAGCTACACAATTTAAAAAGGGAAAACCTAAACCACAATTTAAAAAGTGAAAATGCAAAAATAATCCAAATGTCTAACAATAATGACCTGATATTATGAAGCGTGTCATTGCTGTATGGAACAAACCCCTGCAGTCTCTAAAGGGATGGAAGATTTCATTAATTCAGGATTCAGTAGTAAGAAAAAAGTAAGATTAAAAAGATGGTGAAATGAGATGGATATAATTATCCAAGTACATGTATGAAGACATGAATGGTGTGACTCTGTGAACAACCAGAGACATGAAAAATTGTGCTCTATGTGAATACTATGAATTGAAATGCATTCTTCTGTCATGTATAACAAATTAGAATAAATAAATAAATTTTAAAAAAGAAAAAGGTATATGAACTTATAATCTGTTTTTGAAAACTTCAATATATAAATTTTTGAAAAACTATAATATTAGCAGGCATGATGACTAAGTGGTGCAAGTAATATTTTATTTTGTTCTTGTGCATAGTTCCAAAATTTTCTAATACATATTATGTTTGTAATCAGATTTTTTAAATTACTGAAATCATTTTAGTAAGTGAAAGAACATGAGTAATAAAATGTATAGAATTTTTAAGTTACCCATGTGATTTATTACCCATGTACTTTCTCAATTTGTAATACACCCAAAGTAAAAATTACTGAAATGTCCAATAGGTGAATGGATGAACGTATTGTGGTATAGCTGTACAATAGAATACTACTCAGCAATGAAAAGGAGTGCTACTGGTACACACAATAGTGTCTGAACTCAAAATAATTATGCTGATAAGTAGTTAGATTAAAAGTGTATGAGTTCATTTATTTAAAATTCTAAGAAGTGAAAACTCTATAGGAGATCAATGGTGGTGAATTGGGTGGAAAATGAGAGGAATTACTAAGAGGCAGAAGGAAATTTTCTGTGTTTTGATTGTAGTGATGTATTCCTGAACCTATTTATATATGGAAAAATCCATCCAAATGTACACTTAAATGTGTGTTGTTTATTTTTCTGTCAATTACACTTCAATAGACTATTTTTTTAAAATTTTGATTGTTGGTTGTTCAAAACATTACATAGTTCTTGATATATCATATTTCACACTTTGATTCAAGTGGGTTATGAACTCCCATTTTTACCCCGTATACAGATTGCAGAATCACATCAGTTACACATCCATTGATTTACATATTGCCATACTAGTGTCTGTTGTATTCTGCTGCCTTTCCTATCCTCTACTAAACCCCCTCCCCTCCCCTCCCCTCCCCTCCCCTCCCCTCTTCTCTCTCTACCCCCTCTACTGTCATTCATTTCTCCCCCTTGTATTATTTTTCCCTTTCCCCTCACTTCCTCTTGTATGTAATTTTGTATAACCCTGACGGTCTCCTTCCATTTCCATGCAATTTCCCTTCTCTCTCCCTTTCCCTCCCACCTCTCATCCCTGTTTAATGTTAATCTTCTTCTCATGCTCTTCGTCCCTACTCTGTTCTTAGTTACTCTCCTTATATCAAAGAAGACATTTGGCATTTGTTTTTTAGGGATTGGCTAGCTTCACTTAGCATAATCTGCTCTAATGCCATCCATTTCCCTGAAAATTCTATGATTTTGTCATTTTTTAATGCAGAGTAATACTCCATTGTGTATAAATGCCACATTTTTTTTTATCCATTCGTCTATTGAAGGGCATCTAGGTTGGTTCCACAGTCTTGCTATTGTGAATTGTGCTGCTATGAACATCGATGTAGCAGTGTCCCTGTAGCATGCTCTTTTTAGGTCTTTAGGGAATAGACCGAGAAGGGGAATAGCTGGGTCAAATGGTGGTTCCATTCCCAGCTTTCCAAGAAAATAGACTATTTTTAAAAATTAATGAACTCCAAGTTGAAAAATAAAAATATAACCAAAATTTGGTTCAATGAAAGTACTGAAGATCAAAAAGAAGAAGATATGGAAAGCACCCTAAAAAAAACCCCACACATTCTATGCAGGTAAACAAGAGAACAGAACAATGTATTTAGCGATCTGAAAGAAGAGAAAAAAAGCTTGTCAACTCAGAATTTTATATCTAAACAAAATGAAGGTGAAATAAAGGCAACTTTAGATATGGAAAAAATAATTTGTGGCCAGCAGACAGGTCCCTTGAGAATTGCTAATGGGAAGTCTTTAGGTTGTAGAGAAATGATAGCACATCAAAATTCAGATCTTCTAGAAGGAATTGAGAACCATGGAAATAAAGATAAATATTTCATAATGTTAAAAGGGTCAGTTCAACGGGAAGATAACATTCACAAATCATTTCTTCTCTCTTAATAACTGCAAAATCCATGAGACAATAATGATAGAATCAAAGGGAGAAATCATTGTACAACCACAGTTGAGGATTTTAACACCATTCTTTCGACAATTGATAGAACTAGATAAAGAAAATCAACAAAACAGATAGAGCTGAATGAGCTAACAATTACCTTGACCTAAATTATATTTATAGAACAGTGTACTCAGTAACTGCAGGATATGCAGTCTTTTCAAGTACGCATGATATGTTCACAGAGATAAAGCATATGTTGGAAACTCATCAAGATTTAGTAAATTGAAGAGACCTGAAAGCAGCCAAGCAGGTTGGCACATGTTTGTATTCCTAGAAACAAGGGCAGGCTGAGGCAGGAGGATTGCAAGTTTGAGGCCAGCCTCAGAGACTTTGCAAAGCCCTAAGCAACTTAAGGAGATCCTTTCCCCAAATAAAAAAATACAAAGGGCTTGGGATGTAGCTCAATGGTAAGATGCCCCTGGATTCAATCCCAAAAGCACATGGAGCATGTGTTTGGGAGTGGGAATGTGATGTGGGATGAGAAGGGAGCAGAAGCAAATGTCGAGCAAAGACTGGGGATCAGAATGGCATGTGACATCTCAACCACATAATTGTCAGAAGATCATGGGAATGTAGCTTTCAAATTCTGGATTATTTCTAATCTAGAATTTATTTTATAGTCAGTTGGTGAAGCTAAAAATGCAACATTTTAAAAGATGCATCAGTTTCAGAAAATTGATCGTCCTTGTGCACTTTGTCAGGAATTTACTGATGATGATTAACCCAAGTTGACCTGTAAAACAAGAAAGTAAAGATGGGCCCTGGATACAGGAAACTCAGCTGAAGAGCAAGGTGGGGTTGACCCTTGGGATGGTGGGGAGGACAAAGCCCAGAGAGCTTGGGAAGTGAGCCCAGGGAGGTATCCTTCCCAATTAGAGCAAGAGTGTCCAGGTATTCCATGAGGATTGTTCTCAGAAGTAAAATAATCACATTAACCTGCTGTTTATGAAGAGTTTTATTAACACTAGCGGGAGAAAGTGGGGCATGAATCATGGCAAGGTATATAGGAATGGAATATAAACAGGAGGCCTTGATTAAAGCCAAGGACACAAAACTTTGTGCAAGGGTATTCTTCCTCCATTAATGAGTGCACAGTTCAGCTGTGGGTTATTATGTTAATATTAATTCCATTAACCTATCATTAATCAAAAATAATAGATAACTACATTAGGAAAATAGGAAAGCATACATAAAAGAACTAAATCCACACCTTCCATAGCATTAAGTCAATAAATATTAATATTGGGAAAAATAATAAATAATACTTTGTGTGATAATTCAGGACTTTGATGGGAAATATGAGAAGAAAATGACTTGACTTCAATATAATTTCCTATGAGCAGCATAGACCAGGGATGAGAAGACATCAGGTTTTTTGTTTGTTTGTTTGTTTTGTTTTGTTTTCCTTTACTATAGCCTCATAAAGCTTGGATTTTAAATAGGTAAGTAAATAATAAAAATATGAAATAATATTAAAGATAAGCATCATTCAGATGACTGTTGAGAAAATTCATTCCTCTAACTCAAATTCACATTATAAAATAGGATAATCTTAATGATTTTTCTCCATGGAAATTATTAGGGAACTGTTAAGCTGATTAGAAACTTGTTAGCATAACAAGTAAAGCAATGTATACTTTTCTAGCACAATGATTATTTTTCTAGTAGTAGTGATTTTTTTTCATCTAAGGAAACTCAGATAATTTTTAGAGGTCTCTAAGAACTTACTCAAAAGCAGTAGAAATATAAAAAGTTCACCAATAAATACAGGAGGCACTTTTATGGAATATTGAATTTATTTAGAAGAAATGACTTACAAAACTTACTTTATTTTGTTGTGTATAGACCCAAGAAATATGCCAAGGACATAAGCTGTTACAGGCTTGATGTCCATAAAACACAGGGCTGAGCAAGTCACTGCCCAAGTTCAAAAACCTCTATCCCATTGCCTACAAAATGAAGCCTAAACTTCTTACCTTGACATTTGATGCTGTCTGGGCTCTCCCTGTAAAACACATTTCCTCAGTATTTTTGCTCCTTGGCTGTATTCTTCAGTAGAGTAAAACTGAGCTTCCAGCAGGTCTTCTCTTCTCCATGATATTTTTTGTGCTATTAATTTTGCTAGAATTGCTAGGAATTCTTTTGTCTTCTTTAATAATTCTATTAAATTAAAACATGGATGTTTAATATTAATTAAAATTAATTAATTAAAAGTCACTTAATTAAAAATCAAGACCCAGAAAGGATTAGTAACAAATACACACCTGGGACACTGTAAGCTGTCAACATATTTTTGGTGAATTAGAGACTTGCTCAAAGGGAGGCACATCTAGGAATACAATCTAGGTTGTCAGATCACTTGCAGGACATTAGTTCCACTACAACAGGTTAGTATCACTGAGAAAACATTTCTTGTACATATTAACTAGCATGATTTATCAGTCTGGTTAAGTTATGAGTAGTAATGGATTCTCCCTCTCCCTCCCTCATCATGTGATCTACATACACATGGGGCAGGTAAGCATTTCTCCTGTCTTTGTCTTTCAGGGCTGCAGATCTCTTTCTAGTATTTTAGGGATTCACAATCCCCACCATAGATGAAGAAGAGAATTTAAAGAGCTTGTGATGATAATTAAGTGATCCAGTCTGGAATCAACACATCTTAGAACATTTTCCTACAACCAAGGAGCCAGAGCTAGTCATATGGCCAAGCCTAATTTAAAAGTGGCAGGAAATACAATGTTATTTTGTGCCTGGAACAAGAATGAATCAAGGTATTTCTAAATGAAGAATGCTGTGTGGTAGGAAACTGTAGAAATATGGTTGATGGGCCTACTATATAAATTAAATCTGTTTTGGTAAGGGTTTTCTTCCTCTCTTCATGTTTGATATAGAAGAACACTCCCCACACACCAGCAAAACTATAAGTGAGGTCCAAAAGTTTAGTCAAGTATAGTGTAGTGTTGTGAACAATACTACAAAGAGTTTTTTTTTAAAATCAGTCTTCTAATTATAGTATGAAAATACAAAGAAGAAATAATTCATTAGATGTGTGTGAAGCTCATTGCACATTATTAGCAGAATGCACATCTTTCTATGCATGAGAAAGTAAAATACAATCATTGGTTAGTCACTTTGTCCCTTTTTTATACCCCCAAAGAGAAGTTCACTTGGCTATCTTTCTTTGAGAATTGGCACGGTGTAGATGAGGCAGCTAATTGCTTATTGTGTTATATTCAAATGGATATTTTTGTAGGACATTATTATCAGACTGGTAAAAGCTGTAGTGAACCTTAATTAGGTTATTTCAACTTAAATGAATTGTATTGTATGCCTACTAAGCACCAAATATTGTGATGTGTATATGGTTTGTGATGTGTATATGGCTTGAAAGAGTCTGTTACATAAAATTTAGGGGAAGCCATCATTTTTGGGCTGAGCTCCTGCACTAGAACCCATCAGACCAGAACAAATCCAAATGGAGTCACTCTTCCTAGGTGCCACATAGTCAATTTGAACTTTAAAATGAACCAGTTTCCCAAAAATGGGAGATTCACAGCAAAAAGTCAGAAGGGGGCCCTAGCTACTTGACCTGGCATGATAAAAAACAAACAAACAAAAAAAAACCACTGCTCTGTCTTAACATTATAGAGAAAGTAACTCTGAAACGACCAATCCATTCCTTCCCATTATCTATCTGCTTCTTTCAGCCCTTTCCTGCCTATCAAGCCACCCCTCCACTTAGCTCACTAGAGCACCTTTCTATTAAGTAGGTAGGATGCTGCCAATTCGTGAAGAGACAATAAAGGAAATTGGATCATTAGAATAAATTTGTTGATTTTTAAAACAGAGGGTAAGTGAATAACAGCTCAATAGCAGAATAAGTAGTGTCATACAGATTTTTTTCTAATGTTCCTTTCTTGCAAAGAATCATATCCTTGCAATGTGAGTTTTCCCAGCATTGGTATCCTCAGACATGGAAATTGGCTATTTTAGACTTAATATAAATCATTTCACAGTATTTTTTTCCCATTTTGCCTCTTTGAACCTAAAAAGCCTGTGTGGAGAGAAGTAAGCTGTGTGGCTAGAGCACAGAGCAAGGAAAGGAAGAAGAGAGGAAAGAGGTCCCCCAGAGAGCCTGGCACCCTGGCCACCTCCCAGGTTGGGGGGAAGACTGGATCTGCATTTCTCTAGTCCTTCTATCTCATATTTATCCCCTTCTCTCCCTTGTCCCTTATCATGCTTGCTGTGTCACTGACTGGTTGAGCAGGCAATTCTTTCTTTGTGTCTAGACCACAATGGGCAATTACTGTTTCACTTATTCTGGGGCACAGAGATACTTTCAGGTAAAAGCCATTTATCATTAGAATCATGAAGCCTGAAAAGTCATACTGTGATGTTGCCATCCTTAGATTGTCCATGTTAAGGATGGAAGGAAAAGATCATTATTAAAATATTCATAGGTAAGATGGAAATGTATGTTTAATATTCATTATTCCATTTTGTTCATTTGTCAAATGATCACATAGGACATGCTAAGTCTCAGATTCAGTTCTAAGTATTTCTATGAATAGTAACACATTGAATCCATGCACTAACTCCACAGAACGGGTATTATTATGGCCATACTCATCTTACATAAGAAGAAACTGAAGCCCCCAGAGAGATGAAATGCATTGCCCAAGGTCATACAGAGTTGGAACTCAAACGCAGGCAATTTGGCTGCAGAGTTCCTGCCACTAATTGTTATGCTATGTTGCCTTAATGTTGACTAATGAAAGCATGGGGAAAGAGTTTAATAGCTCATTGTAGCTGCTAATTTGATTTCATTCACTTTCTTTATGGTGTCCAACATCTGGGGGTGTTTAAAGATTGGTCAGGCGCTGAAAACACCGTCAGGGATTTAAGAGCCTGGCAGAACAGATAACTTGAAAACCCTCCAGCTACAAACACCAAGAATTGCTCAATAAATTATAACTAACATCCTTATAAATGCATGGCTGAACTGCTAAGAAAGCCAGGGAAATTGCCTTAGGCCAGAAATGAAGAAGGAACTGAAAATCAGGACAATGAACTGCAGAGCTGACACTGTATTGCCCCTGGGGTATTTATAACTTTAAATAAAATAGAGGCAGAAATTTAATACCAGTGTAGGAACTGGGACTGAGACCCACAACTTTTATGACACTGACTCTTCAGTGTGAGTGAAACTCTGAAAAGTTGTGGGAAGGATTATAAATTTATACAACCACTTTAGAGAGCAATGTGACAATGCCTCATGAATTTGAATATGTGCATCCTTATGACCAAGGAATTCCTTTGCCAGGTTTATACTGGAGATACTCTAGGCCATAGGAAAGTCAGACATGGATAAGAATTTTATTGCAGCACTGTTTGCATTAGTAAATACTTGGACCAGGAGAAGTATTTATGGCTAAATGAATTGTGCTATAATCATACGATGGGATATGTAGAGCAGGGAAATTGATGTTCCACACACACACGTATCAACAGGATAATTCTCTAAAGCTTCTCTTGTAAAAAAGAAAGACACGTTGCAGAATATTTGCTGCATTGAACCTAAGAGCTGAAATAATTTTTAAAATTTGTAATTCTTTACACACACACACACACACACACAGAGAGAGAGAGAGAGAGAGAGAGAGAGAGAGAGAGAGAGAGAGAAAGACAATTAGCCTTGCAGATGTTAGCTTCCCTTTGGTCTTTCCCCCAGCCACAGACAGCCCTTCAAGCAGAGCTCACAGCATAGTAAGAAAGATGGAAGGAAGTTTTTAGCAAATTTTTAGCAAATAGAGGCAAAAGTAATACAAAGCAAACAGACCAAATTTCACAATTCAAATCAAATCCATATTCCTGTAACTCCTTCTCTCTATACCACATCTTCACATTTTTCTGGTCTCACCCAGTGTCTCATTTCCTGAAACCACACAGATACATATAGCTTCAAACTAATGTGAAGTCACTTAAGTCCCTTTTTCTTTTAAACATGCATCTTTACCCTATTATGCAGCTCACCAAAGAGTCTCCTTTTGGGATCTATTTGTAATTCTATGTATGTGTGTTTTATAAAAATGATTTTTCTCTGCCATAAACAATTAAAAAAAAACTTCCAAGAAGTTCTTGGAACCAACAAAACTTAACAATTTCATATTAATGGATGCATACAACATATACAATATGTGATACTTTGTGGCTGGTTTCTTTCATTTGCCATGATGTTTTCAAGGTCCATCCATGTTGAAGTCTTTATCAGTACTATGTTCATTTTATCACCAAATACATTGCTGAACAGATCATATTTTATTTAGTTGATCATCAGGTGATGGATATTTGGGTCTTTGGGTTATCTCTGCCTTTTCACTATTACGAATATTATTGCTACAAACATTCATGCATAAGTTCTTGTGTGACAATTTGCTTTCATTAAACCCAGGAGTGGAATTGCTGGGGCTTATGAAAACACTATATATAACCTTCTGAGGGACTGTCAGACTGTTCTGCAAAAGTGGCTACACCATTTTGGTTTCACAAGCAGTTTACGAGGGTTCCAGTTGGCTTTGACAACACATTTTATATGGTTTTAAATCATATTTAGCCCTCCTAGTGGCTTGATATAGAGTTATGGTTTGGATATGAAGTGACCCCCAAAGACTCATGTGTTGAAGTCCTGGTCCCCAATGTATCACTGTTTAGAGGAACAGGGTTGGAAGAAGTAAATGACTGAAGACCTGCTTTAGGGACTATATTTTGTTGCTGTTCCTCCCTCTCTCTGTCTCTGCTTCCTGGCTGCTATGGGCTGAGAAGCTTTCCTTTGCCATGCCCTTCTGCCATGATGGTTTTTTTTTTTTTTTTTTTTTTTTTTTTTTTGCCATAGAGCCACTTGACCATGGACTGAAACTTCTGAAACTATGATAAAAAATAAAACCTTTTTTTTTTCTTTCAGTATTTATGTCAGGTATTTTGTTCATAGCATTGAAAAGCTGATTAACACAAGTGGTATAACATTGCAGTTTTTATTTACATTTCTGTAACAGATAATGATGTTAGACATCTTTTCATGTAGGTTTTGGCCATTTGTATATCATTTTTGGAGAAAGTCTAATCAGAAACTTTGCCCATTTTTTTAAAACTGACTTGTCATTTTTACTGTTGAGTTGTAAATTTTAGTATTGAGCTGTAGCTTTATATAGCTACAAGTTCCTTAAAAGATAAATGATTTGACAATATTTTATCCTATTCTGTGGATTGTCTTTTCACTTACTTGATAGTGTCCTTTATACCAAAAAGGTATTTATTTTGATTTCATCCATTTCACTTATTTTTGGGGTTTGTGACTTTAGGCCCATATCTTAGCAAACATGACTTAATCCAGTGTCACCAAGATGTGTATTTGTGTTTTCTTATATAAGTTTTATAGCTTTTGCTCTTAGATTTAAGTCTTTAAAACAGTTAATTTTTATAGAGAGAGTGAAGTAGACATCCCACTTCATTCCTCCGTATGTGGATATCTAGTTGTCTAGCACAAATTGATGGACGTGCTCTTCTTTTTCTATTGAATTGTTTTGGCATCCTTATCTAAAATTATTTGACAGTAAATTTGGACTCTCAGTTCTATTCCATTGATATATTTCTTTATATTACTACCACAGTTTTTGATTGTGGTAGATCTTTGTAGTAAGATTTAAAATTAGAAGTGTTCTTCTTTTCTAAAATTGCATTTCTGTATGAAATTTTAGGATCATCTTGCCAATTTATGCAAAGAATCCAGTTGGAATTCTGATGACAGCTGTGCTGAATCTATAGATCAATTTCAGAAGCAATACCATCTGTATTAGTCCATTTTCTGTTACTATAATGAAACACCTGAGATGGGAAGCTTTATAAAGAAAAAGCATTCAGTTAGCTCATGGTCGTAGACATTCAAGGACATGGTACAGTGGCAGTTTAAGGTATTGAGCACATACAAGCCATTGGCTCTTCTCTGTTGAGGAGCTCATGCTGGTTGGCATCAAAATGAGAGGAATGTCTATGGTAGTGAGAGTTTATATCACAAGATAGGGAGCCAAAGAACAAGGTGAAAGGCTCTTTGGTAACAACTTGCTTTCTCACATATTAACTCAGAGTTCCATGAGAACTACTTTAATCCCTTCCTAGGCAATGACCTGAAGACATCCCAACCTCTTTAAGGTCCCACAACGTCTTAAAACCACCGCAGTGAGGACCAAGTTCATAACACAAAAAAATTCTTGGAGAACAAACTCAAACCATATTCAAGTCATAGCACCAAATTAACAATAACCAGTCTTCTGACTTTTGAATATAGGATATCTTTCATTTTATTTAGTTCTTTAATTTATTTCACCAATATTTTGTAGATTTCAGAGAATAAGCTTTGCACTTCTTTTGTTAAATGTATTTCTAGGGCTTGGGCTGTAGCTCAGTGGTGGAGTGCTTGCCTAGCATGCGGGAGGCACTGGGTTGGATCCTCAGCACCACATAAAAATAAAGACATTCTGTCGTTTACAACTACAAAAAAAATGTATTTCTAAGTGTTTGACTTGTTTTTGATGCTATTGTAAATACAATTGTTTTGTTAATTTCATTTTTGGATTGTTCACTGAAAAAGTATAGACATAAGCTGCATTTTTGTATATTGATCTTATATTCTGCAACTTTTCTAAACTCATTTATTAGTTTCCATATTTTTCTTTTTTAATGAATTCTTTAAGATTTTACTTATACACTATTATGTTATTTGCAAATGGGAAGACATTTCTTTTTTTTTTTCCTTTCCAATTACACTGATTTTTATTTCCTTTGCTTGACTGATTACCCTGGCATACATAAATTTCCGATACAATGTTGAACAGAAGAGGTAAGATGCTATTTTTAGCCTGAGTTTCTCCTGAATGTTTTTTTTCTTTCTTGTGATTAGCAGTAAAGTCTGAAAATGGCAAAGTAGTGAAATGAATGAGCTTGTGTCTTTTTTCCTTAGGAGCAGTAAAAAAGGTGCAAGTTGTGGCAAACCACACACTTCCCTACCGCCACTCTCTATAAAGAGTTAAAAGGATAAAAGAATAAATGATGACCATTTACAGAAAGAATGGAAGGTGAGCAGGAGCTGTGGCTCCTCTTCCCAGAAATACAAGGAAGGCAAAGCCTGGGTTAGGCCTGAAACATGTCTTGAGAATTAATAGTGTAAAAACTTATGATGGGTCTTTGTATCTTCAAATATAATCTTAAATGTACTATGATTTTTTTCTCTGTGCTCCTTCTCTTATTGTTCTTAATATTGGCATTGAAGTTCATGCAATTGTTCATTTAAATTTCCATTTTTTTCCTAAGTGGCAGAATAGTGAAAGGAGAATTATTTTAAACCAAGAACAAAGACATTGAAAAAGTCAGTCTAATGTCTTTATTTTTTTTAACCACACTTTTCTTACCTTTTAAAATGGGTAACAGAAAATTTGGAAATATGGATAACTTCTGAGTTATCTTCTAGTATCGTCAGTATAGCACAATTAATATTTACCGAGTACTTACTTTGGCCAGCATTGAGCTAAGAGCTTGATATAGTCTCATATAAACCTCACAGTAGCCCTACAAATGTAGGCATCTTGGTTTGGGTATTTTTTAACATTCTACTGTGAGAGATGAGGCTTAGAGAGAAACTTGCCAAAATTCACAAACTTGGTATGTACTGGACTAGGATTCAAATGCATGGAAGTCCACTTTGTGATTGCCAGGCAACTGTACTCACAAGAGGAGACCCAAGAGAGATTCAAGGAAAGAAATTATAATAGACTTATGATGGTTCAACTCACAATTTTTCAACTTTATGATGGTGGGCATACATTCAGTAGAAAATTGTACTCAGAATTTTGAAATTGGATCTTTTCCTGGATCAGGGATATGGGTCATGATCCTCCCTCCTGATTCCAGGCGCAGAGTGGGCACAGCTCTGTCAGCGGGGATATCACAAGTGAAAACATCTGATACTCTATGGTGTGCTGTGTTGCTAAGTGAGGATGTTCAGTAGGTGACAGGTATTAAGTGCACTTTTGACTTATGCTATCCTCAATTTGCACTGTGTTCATCGGGGATGTAACCCATATGAAATCGAAGAGCATCTCCATTACAGGCAGGGAACCTGGGGAAGCCTGAGGGTGTTCAGGAGGCAAAACCAGGAGGGAGGGAAGACTTTAGCTCAGAACTTCTATCAGAGTGTCTGAGGCAGAGTAGAGTAAAAAAGGTAGGATTGCCTAGTTTGAAAAATTTCAGCTATCTATAATTTGTGTTTGTATTCTCTAGTAGCCTGGTTCCTGACCCTGA
Source organism: Marmota flaviventris (assembly GCF_047511675.1). Taxonomy (NCBI): domain Eukaryota; kingdom Metazoa; phylum Chordata; class Mammalia; order Rodentia; family Sciuridae; genus Marmota; species Marmota flaviventris. The sequence goes on from NC_092512.1 coordinate 71,589,893, forward strand.
GATGATTATAGCAGAAGAGTATTTTCTCCTGGGGAGGGGTGGTGGGCCTGATGGAGGAGGTGTGACTCTGAGCTGGTTATTCTGTGCATAAAGAACATGCTCCTGAGCCCTCTGCTGTCTCTAAGAATTGATCATTATTTGGAGGGACAATCTTCCTCCAGCTAAAAAGGATTTTAAGATGTCAAAACATATTACAGAGTCCATAGGTTAAGGTTCTTGTGTTCTAAAATCCGTGAAAAATTACCAAAAAATATGTCACAGTATGCAAACATATACCTCTTCATATTGTTGAAACACAAGGTTGCTCAGTAGTATTATAAGAACACTAAATGACATTATTGGATTTTATTCTAGATTGAAATAGCTTTGAAAGTAAAACATTAGAAAACGAATAAAAGGGCTCGAAGTGTTAATGAATATCGTATTGACAAGGAGTGTCTCCTGGAGTATACTGTAATCAGTCTCTTCTGAACCATATTCCTAGCTAGGCCCAACTATTGAACTTCTGTGTCTGCCTTTCCAATTGTAGCATGAATCTAGTTGAGTTGGCTTAGCCACAATCCCTCTTCAACTGAAATGCTTCTTCTTAGTAACATTTTATCCACTGATTCTTGGCTTTGAATTCCCACTTTCCCTTGTTTCTGAGGTCAAGCCCAATCTCTGTCCCTTACTGAAAAACCCCATCACAGTAATTCCTACATGGATAGAAACAGATCTGAATCTAGTCTGCCATTTTTTTAAAGAGCTTTATAGTTATACATAATAGTTGGGTTCATCCTGACAAACTCATACATGTATCAAATGGAAATCTATTTCTGTTCATGATCTTCCCCTTTTCCCTACCATTTTCTCTCCCCTCTCCCATTCTCTTTATTCTACTAGACTGCCTCTCGCTCATCTACTTATTTATATCTGATTGGCTCTTTCTACCTACCCATAAAGGAAAAAAAATATTTATATGTATACATAACATGATTTTTAAAAGAATTCAGTCTGCCATGTTTTAACAATATGAACAATATTTCTTTAGCACTATTCAAAACAATAATAGTATAAAGTGGTTCTGCATAGCAAATGAAATAACTCATGCTTTTGGAATCAGACAAATTTGGATTTGAATTTTGGTTGTTCCACCAGTTATTTTAGTGTGTTATTGAATAGCTATCAACCTCGGTTCCTTCATCTTTAAATAAAGAGTGATAGGTGTGATTGTGGTTTACTCAGTTGTGGGCAGGTAGGTAACTGACTTGGTAATTCAGTCTCAGTTTGTCACCAAAGCCAGTTTAACTGACTTTGAGAAAATTACACCTTGTGAGAAATAAAGATCTCAAGGGGGCATTTAAATGTGTGGTTATCAGCATGCATGCTTAACAAATATAAAGAAAAGCCATTTATTCTGGAGAACAGGCAAAATGCACTTGAGAAAAGTCCAGTTTTGCACATTTCACTTCATTCTGTTGCTGCCTAATATTATTTTTACCTAATTGATATTTGGAAAATAAATATTAGTGAAATGTAGATTGACCATATTTTCTTATTTTCGGTTTGATTCCTAAAATATCCTTACTGTAATTGCTTTTGTTTGAGACAATTTTTTTAATATTTATTTTTTTTAGTTGTAGTTGGACACAACATCTTTATTTATTTATTTTATGTGGTGCTGAGGATCGAACCCAGGGCCTTGCCTATGCTAGGTGAGCACTCTATGGCTGAGCCATAACCCCAGTCCTTGAGACAAATTTTTGATATAATGTCATTTTATTAAAGATAATCAGATGGAAAGGGAAAAAATGTTTTGATAGCATTTTTGGCAAAACACATAATATGAGTCAGTATGTGTTAAAAGTAAGTAATAAGTATTCTAAGATACATGAAATCTTGGATTCAGTAGAAAAGATTTGATTTAAAAAAAAAATGTGCCTAGGAACACGAACTAACAAGCAAGGATTTATAGACAAAGGATCTTTGAATGTTTTAGAAAGCAGATGTAGCAGGAAACATTTGTCATTAATTCCATCAATTGGTTTTCATTGACAATGGTGTGCAGACATTTCAGGACCAGGCTGTAAGATGAATGGGACCTCCATTTAAAAAGAGAGGGCAGGGGAGAGGGAGAGAGAACACACAAATTTAAGAGGAGAGGTTTAGAGAAACTCATAAAGGTAAATCAATTCTGTTATCTTATTGAAACTCTTTCTGTCTTAGTCTTTTTTTCTGTTGCTATAACAGAATACCTGAGACTGAGTAATTTATAAGAAAAGAAGTTTATTAGGCTCATGCTTCTGGAGGCAGGGAAATCTGAGAGCACTGCACAGCCTTCTGTATGGTTACTGGTGAAGGCCTTGTGCTGCTCCAGTGAGTCAAAGAGCAACTGAGTAGATCTGAAAGAGGCAAAGAGAGAGAGGAGCTCTTGATTTATAATCACTCACAGTCCTACTGGAGTAAGAAAGGCATCCATCCATTCTTGAGGGCTGCACCCCATAGCCCAGACATCTCCCACTACCTCGCCCACCAACACTGTGCAAGTGGTGAATTTCAACATGTGTTTTAGAGAGGACAAACCATATTCAAGCTATAGTACTTACTGTAAACACTTTGTACTTGTAAAAGAGTGTTTTATTAAACAAAATCAGTTAGACTTTATTATGTATGTTTATTAATCATGATTTAAACATAAAGGACTGAGAACCTGATTATTGGATGTGCTTCAGAGCCACAGAACGAATTACCAGCATGTTATTAACTTGCTCTGTCTTTAATTCATCTATTCTTTCATCTTTCCGCTCATTCATTCATCCGGTTTTTGGTTTCTCAGGTCTCAGACAAAGTGAGTAAGTTTAGTTGCTGTTCCCTATGACTCCATCATAAATATTTTACAGCAGATATACAAGTTAGTGTGATCTCTGAGGCTTGTAGAAATACAGCTTACCCCTAGACATTATAGAATACTTGTCTCTTAAGACAAGAGCCATCTGAAGGAGGGAGGGTGGGCATTCTCTATGGGGTATGTGCCAACATTTGCTTTGGAAGGAGAGAATTTGCTGACTATTTTGGCTACCTTAGTATTCAGAATGTTTTTTCAGAGAGCTAAGTCATTCCATTTTATTTTTTAAGTTTAAATTACCTCTAGGCAATAGTGGTTCTACTAATTCTGTTAAAAAGTACCTTTAACCTTTTGTGCTAGGGTTGTTGTGATGTACTTAATTATGACTGAGAATTAGCTGGCATTTGGAGAGATGTGTGTTTGAGAAATAGGTCTCATGTTGCTTATTCCTTGATAGTTAGTCTGGAACAAAAGCACATCCTGTCCTAGGCAGAGTGCCTGGTTCCCCAGGGTGCACACCAAGTAGAATTGTTTTGACTTACCACAACATCTTCTGTTTGCTTACTTGCTCGTATTTTCTCCTTCCTTTCAATAAATTCAGTATTATGTTACAGTATCTTGTAATGTTTTCCATTGTTTAAGTTTTTTCCCCTTCCTAATAAAGACTCTTACTCATTAGGAAGAAAAAAATCAGGACAATTTTATTTTAGAAATTATTAGCAAAAAGCATCTTAGGATTAACAGAATTTTACTAATAATAACAAGGTATCTATAAAATTGGAATCTGTAGATTCCCTTTACATGATTCATGACAATGCAAATAGATATTATAAAAATATATTGACATAAATTAAAGGATTTTAGGATACTGCTTATCAACATTCTACATACTAAAAATTAAATATTAGAATTAATATTATATGTGGAAATTAAAGAGATGGAAACACCACTTGATAAGGCTGAATGCAGGATTTTACAAGCTAGTAGCATCTTTTGAATTCTGAATTTAGTAGGTTCAGTAAGTTGGTGTGATCAGCATACGTAGGATCACTTATTCTAATGTGATTGATTAGCTAACATTCAAACTCACAAGAGACAAACTATCCATTCAATATAGGGCCTGAAAATTAGCCTGGTTTCTACCACCCAGGCTACATCCTATCCCATATCTACACACTGGGAAGTCAGATTATTCATCAAAGTGATTCTGGGTTTGAACAGATTCAGAGCAAAGGGAATTGGTACTCCCAGGATATTGGTGGCCAGAGTTTTGGGTGTTGATTATACATAATCTGCTACTTACTAACTTTGACCTTGAGCAAGTCTTGTCTGATAAGTGCCTCAGTTCTCCCATTTAGACAAATGAAGAAAATGACAGTACTTCTTCCTTCATGAGGTTTTGAGGACGACATGATTTAGTGCAGGATATCAAGTGCTTGTGATGATGCTTAGTATGTAATGAAAGCTTTTCTGTGCCTATTTACTTAAATTGTACGAAGCATTCAGCAGAAATGAAGAAAACTCACTCTCTATGCCTATTTCCCTTTATTCAAATGTGCTGAGTTCATTGGGAAGATGTTTGTCGCTATTTGTTACAGAGTGGCAAGGTAAAAGATCTAATATCTTCAAGGCTGGTAGTCTAAATTAAAAAAAAATTGTGTAGAACTTTCCTGCTCAACTTCAATATTAAATTAATTTCAAGGGATTACATTGCTCATACTCCTTAATTGGGTCATCTGGACTTCACCATTGTTCTCGCATCTTTTATTGAAAATCATTTGTTTAAGGATTGGTGCAAGGTGTTTTATAAATGAAGTTAGACAAGGGCTTTAGTACATCCTATAAATTGGATTCTGTATACTTGTAAATTATGCTGACAGGCACTCTTATAACACAATGAGGTCAGAACAGTCTCACTAAAAAAATGGCCCTTTCATGCTGTACCCAAGCCAAAAAAGGGGAAAGGAGAATAAAGGTACCGAGTTGTAATGCAGAAAGAAGTTGTTAAATTCAATCCCAGCCATGGTTACTTTTCATTGTATCTTAGTGGAACTAGGTGATACAAATTATTAAAACATAAGGCAATGTAATCTTAATTAAAAATATGAAGAACTGACTATATGAAGATATAGTATATTACATGCTTGTAAAGTCTAAGAAAATTATTGAGACACAATTCATGATTTTTAGAGAGTTGGCAGTTTAAAAGAGAGACCAAAATATGCATGCAATTAACTAAATGAAACAAAACAGACTTTAAATGCCATGAGTCATAGATAAAGTTTAGCCTGAAAGAACATAGCTGGATTGCATTCGTTCTAAAGACTAGATCAATTCATTTAACTGCTATTTATGGAGTACCTACTACATGCCAGGTCATGAGGCAGGCCCTTTCCACAAGGAATGCACATATCTATAAACCCAATTCTTGACAGATCTTCAAGTTTCAGAGAGTGGAAACAGCTTCAACTTTAGCATTCGAAAAACATGAATTATAACCTTCCCCAACCAATTATACATTAGGTGACTTCAGCAAATAATTTTCATCTCTTAGCTTATTTCAGAAATCGGTACCACCTTTGAATTTCTTGTATAATCTCATTCTATGCATTGATGGATAGATTAATCCTTAAATACAATGCATGTTGAACATATCTCATTTCCTCCATTCCCACACTCCCATTCTTAATGCTGGTAACATCATTTGTTATGGATTCTGTAATCCAAGTAGTTCCTTCTCATCACCCAAGAGATGTAAGTCATTTCTTAAGGTGATTAAGACCTTCAAAAAACTGAATTCTGTTTGGTTTTTAACCTCACATGATGCTCTTTCACCATATATACCTGTTGCTCCTCCACCATCAACCCTTGTGTACCTCTGTACCTTTGCACATAATATTTTTAATGCCAAAGCCTGATATTTTATCCCCATCCTCAATCCACCAAAAACAAAAACAAAAAACCTGAAAAACTTTAAAATTTTACTCTTCCTTCAAAACTTTGCTCCAACTGTATACCCAGCTGCTCAGGAGGCTGAAGCAAGAGGATTGCAAGTTGAAAGCCAGCCTCAGCAACTTAGAGGTTCCATCTCAAAATACAATATCAAAAGGGCTGGGGATGGAGCTCAGTGGTTAAGCGCCCCTGTGTTCAATCCCTGGTACCAAACAACTCCACCAAACAAAACCAAAACAAGCAAATAAAAAACCAGGTTCTTTATGAAAAGTACAATCAAATTGTACAACCAAATTATTATTGATTAGAATATAAAGCATATGATCTTGATCCTGCTCTGTACTTTCTTTCCAGCAGTTCTAAGAAGAATAGTCTTTCCAGACTGATTAATTTATTTAGAAAATAAGACCTAAAGGTAGCTTTGCAGAAAATATCTACTTCTGTAATGTGATTTATAAGTCCCTCAACTGAAAGAAGCTGCCATACCTGACCCCGCACTTTTGCTCACCACCCACTTCCCAAGTATAATTCTCCTATAAAAACTTGGCATGTCTAGGAAAACTCAAATTACCCTGTGAAAAAGGATTGAAAAAATTTCTGAAGCCCAATTATTTTCTCTGGATGAAATTCAAACTTCTGCTTACTCCTTGTTTTTCTGTTTCCTTGTTAATCATTATCTCTTCTTTCTTCTGCTCTCCATTTTCTGGGTTGGGTGGTCTAGAAGAGGGTGGCTGACTTTGTTCTAGCCTGAGTGTGTTCTTGCTCTGCCCAAGTGGATCTCACTGCCCATCTGAGTTCTTAGGTTGTGAGTTAATCCTTAAGACAGCAAGCACAACTCTTTTACTTTATCAGTAGAGTCAGCATATTTTACATAACTCTATGTGCACAATGCCTCCATTATTTGTATATATGCCAATTGTCCCAAGAAGACTGAACACCTGAGGAGAAAGACAAGGCCTTTTGCCTTTGAATTCTCAGTTCTTACATGTTGTCTGCCATGGAGAGGAAGAGCAAGAAATACCATAGCAATGATCTCAGATTTAAGGATAAGTGTTAAGAACCAGGAAAATGCTTTGTGGAGGAGGTGGCATTTGATGTAGGCTTTAAAAGCCTTTTAAAATATTTCAGAAATTTTAGATATGTAATTTTGGGATGTTCATGTTTTAATATACATAAATGGGTATGTGTATCTTTATGATTCTCTCCTTAATACATAGGCATTTTACTAGATGAAGCTTTGTCTATTCTATCCAAGACCCTTTGTGCCGTGTTCTGAAAACTTGGTAATTATATTAATTATTTGTAAAGAATGCTCCTCCTTATGTCTTCTAAAGGAGACTGACTCTGTTTTCAGAAGGATGGCAGACTGATTTTCCAGTTATATCAAAATTACTTGACTTTAAAGCTGGGTCATAGATGGTTTTTCCATATGGTTTTTCTCCATGATTATTAACAATTATGTTATTCTTATAACAAACAAGTGTTGGTAGTCACTCTGTATTTAATAACTCCTGAGGATATTAAAAAAAAATCAAAGTATACCTTTGAACCACAGTGGAAAGCACGTTTTAACCTGGGAACCTCACTGATATTTGATTAATTCTCTGGCAGATGACCTAAGTTTAATTGTGAAAGTAACAGCTAGGACATTTTCTTCATCTCAAATCGTGTCCATTTCAGGTTATCAGTGATGGGTTAAGCTCCTTAGTCCATCTGGGGGATTTTTTATATCTGAATTATTAATTGGCATTAAAAATACTTTCTGAAATATTCTATTCTAATCTTAACTACTGCATGTTGTCACCTATCACTTAAAATACAGAAGAAAAGGTGGGTCACCGATGAAGAAATTATGAGTCACAGAAATCCAGAATAGTGGAGACAGAATCTATACCAGTGTAGTCTCCTAAGAAAAATTATTCCCATTAATATAAACATTCATATTTATTAATGTAAGTGTTATGATTTGGGCAGCAAATAATCATAATGGTGAGGAAACCAGGAAAATCGACACTGGGGCGTCAGTGTTTCATTTCACAAGAAAGACCTCTGTGAAGAAACCTGTCTGCAGATCTTCAACTCTGAAATCCCTGCATAATAAGAAAGGTCCTGGCTAAATTTAAGGAGACACAATGTATCCAGAGTGAACATTATTAAGGGAAAGAGTGTAGCCTATGGGATGTAGCTAGAGATATAGATTTGAAAGGGAGCGCTGGCTCGCTTTGATCTTTTTTTGCCCTGTCAGAGCCTGAAGCAGCTTTGTTTCCAGCCTTTGGGGTCAGCTCTTTGGGGAGTTTTTAACCGGTTCTCAGCTTGCATTCGCCCGTTGACTTGCTCCAGGCAAGCCAGGTTTTTGTTTTTGGTATTTTATGGAAAGCAACTTCGTTTTCGCTGCAAACCCTTCGACCCACGCACCTGCTCACTTCTATGCCCTTCTTGGACCCTGAGTTAGTATAGGCAAAGCACAGGTGCCTGGGAGAGGCCCCCAAAAGGACAGTGGGGACAATCCCCTTCCGAACTGCAATTGTAGCTGCCAAGGAGTAGCCAACAAGGACCAGATTTATGTGCACTTTGAAAGAAGCACCTTCACCATTGGCTTTTTGAGAGGCGCTGTCGCTAGGGAGCGGCTGGTAGGGCGAGTCCAGCTTCTGGGAGAAGCCCGGGCTGTTTGTTCCTGTAACCTGGGAGAGGGGCGCACAGTCGCGCGTCCCTGTACGCACACTCCTGCTCGCCGCCCCTGGGCGCCCGCTGGGAGGAGCAGCCTCTCCGCGATCGCCTCCCACCCCCTGATTCCTGCTGCTGCCGCCCAGAGGAGAGAAGAGCCTCTGCCTCGAATTTCCCCTCGGCGCCGGTGCTGCGGAGATTCGCGCGGGTGGGCGTGAGGAAGAGAACCCGCTGAATGAGTTCTCCCCTCGCCTTGGAGTTGTCTGAGTTGGCGGCACAGCGCCCGGGTTTCCGGCACTCAGCGCCCGACGACCTCGCCTCTCCCGGGGCTGCTGCCCACGCCCGCGCCGAGGGTGGCACCAGCCGCGCCAGGGTTGCTGAGGCTCCTGAGCTCCTGTCCCGGCCCCATTTCGGGGCAAAGGAGGGTTGTCCCCCACGGAGACGCACAGTCGCGCGGTCTTCTCTCCGCGGCGGATTCAGCGTGTCCATGGCGTCTCATCAGCAAACCCGAATCCAGGCTTACCTAGAGAAGAACAAGATCGGTCCTCTGTTTGAGGTAAGGCAATGTGGAGGAGGATAGTCCCGCTGTCTTTGGGGGGAAGGGGTGTAGAAACAACCAGAATACCCCCCAAGGGAAAGAGCGCGGGAAAGGGCTCCCTGTAGCCTCAGTTCACTGGCTAGTTCTGCTCAGCCCAGGTGTCCTGGAACGCAGCCCCGCGGGCACTTCGCCAGTTACCTGGACGCGGACGGACAGGTAGGCTCGATAGCGCCCAGCATCTGCCTGACTTGTCCTGCGCCTGGTGGCCACGTGTGTGGGACCAGGACAAATTGAGAGAGGCAGTAGGCACAGATGCACACACTCAGACTATCTTACACATGCACACTTTCTTCCTGGAATTCACACTGTCTTGCCTGTTGGATTTTCTTTTTTCTTTTTAAAAATGTGGGCGGTAGTGGAACCCGAAAAGGTGGAGGAGGTACCTCGCTTAACAGTGGGAAGGAATATGGTTAACTGGAAGAAAGCTTAACTGGCAAGGGATAGGTTTCAGTAGGTGCGGGTTTGTTGAGTAAATCTGGCAAACTGGGAGACTGATACCGATCACTGGCTGAAAGAGGAGCCCTTTGCATTGCAGTCTACCTGCGTTAGGGGGAGAAAGACACGGAGAAAGGTTTTGGAAAAGCCTTCGCTTATTTATGGGAAACAACTATAGCCCTGAGCTGTTTTCTTTCGCCATCAAAGAATCAATGATAAAAACACAGTGGGAGAAAAAAGAGCGGGAGGACGAAAAAAATGAGAACGGGAGACAAACCTAGCATCAGCACAGCGTCTCGCTGGTTGCCAGGGCGCTGGGCAGGGGTGGGGCGGGCGTGTGGGGCAGGTAGATGGGCAGGTGCTGAGGCCCATGCGGAGAGACGCCAAAGGTTCCTTCTCCTCCCATCTTGGTTCAGCTGTTCAGCTGGGGCATTCAGGGTGGAGAGATACCTAGGAGGGACAGGGTGGCCCCCACCCCCAGAAACAGCTGTAACCTTAGGGTGGTGGTGTGCCTGTGACTGAGCCAGACACAATCGCAGGTGGGGAAGACGGTGCACTGGAGGTAGCAGAAAATGGAGCAGTTTTTCTGAGACTGAAGAGAAAGGAAAGAGATCTGTAGAGAGAGGGGGGAAAAAAATTAAAAAGTGTGTGTGTGTGGGGGGGCGGGGTGCGAATTAATGCCCCGCGCACAAAAAGGGAGAGGAGGGCACTGGTGTGGTCAAATAGGTCTTTTCCCTGAGAAGGATCGATGTTGTTTCATTTTATTTATTTATTTTGAGGATCGATTTTAAATAACCAAGGTTTGCAAGATCTCTGAAGTTTTCCTCCCAACTTTAAGTTAATGTTGTAGTGTCTCCAAAGATATGATCATTGTTTCAACAGAAGCTCTCTGAAAGGGGTCACCAAGCCCTACAATTTTTGTTTCTGACAAAAGCGTTAGCAGAGGAAGTCTTTCTGTTAAAAGGGGTAGCAAAATAGACTTTCTGAAACTAATAGAATTTTTTTTTGTCCTTAGTGATTATTGACAGTCCATAAATCCCATATAGCAAGAACAAAAAAGGTAGAAGCAAAACATAATAACCCTTTGCAATAGTATATTAACTGAGCTAAAAGAATCACAAATACATTTAGAGTGTCTATTTGCTGGCTGCTTTCCTAGAATATAAAGCACAATTAGCGATGGAAAAATAAGTGAATTGTTTTTAATAGATTCTGTTCTCATTTAACTTATTTAAAAATTCCCAAGATTCTTTCCAAGTAACAAAAATAGAATTTGGAATATAGGTAAACTTTCTACATAATTATGAAATAAGACCAATTTGATATTTACCCAGTGCTCCCTCTTTTAAATACTCACCAGTTTATTCTGCACTGAATAGTTTTAAATGCTATCAAAATTTTCTCATAAAAGCTTTAGGTCTCCTCACCAAAAAAAAAAAAAAAATGCTTTGTATTTTATTGAATACATATTACATAAGCTTGGAACCCATTAGCATGGATTGCAGTGATGAGTAGTTAATTTTTAAGGGTTGATGTGCACTTTATATAATTGAAGGGGAAAATGCACAAGTTCTATTCTACTAAAAGCAGGTTGGGACACAGATCCTCAGGCAATGGTTTTCATCATGATAGCTTGGTTTTGAGAGTAGAATTATATGTTGCAAAATCTGAACATCTCACTAACTTGTAGACTATTTTTCTTCATGCTAGAAAACTGGTAAAGAGATACCACCCATGAAGGGCATATTGTTGGTCTAAGACTATTGTCAAAATTCCCAGGATCTCACTCATTGGTTCCATAACTGATTCAGTAGGTCAGAGGAGGTGCCCAGGAATCTGAGTTTACTAAGAAGCAGCACAAAGGATTATTACAATTTTAATTCCTGAGGCACATTTTAAGAGACAATGACAGAAGCTAAAATCTCCTTTGGCCAATCACAAATTGAGTTAAGCACTTCCTGATTTTATCACCAGTACTTTGTTGTTATTTGTAGTATTGAAGCACTGTAGCTGATGACACAGACTTCCTTCATAGTTTTGAAAATATGCAGTATCTGATAGTATGTCCCCTTGTGGATTTTATAAGTTAGGAATGTTTTAAGAAACATTTTTGGAGTGAGACACTTTAAAGAGAATGTATGGAAGACTATTTAAAACAATAACAAAGTGAACCTGCATACTGTATTTAAAATAACTTAAATTTTTTTAACCTATAAAGTTTATTGTCTTAGTTTGGTTACTTAGTTTCTTAATGAATTTCTAATATCTTAATCATTTGAGAAGCTTGTAATAGTGTTGAATGCAATATGGTGTTCCAAAAATGACTTGAATTGAAATTAATTTTGTTTCCAAGTGATTTAGGGGCATAAATTTATACTATACTATACTATCTTTGATCAAAGATTTTTTTAGTATAATATTTTTTATTAGAGCTTTATAGTTATACACAGTAGTTGAGTTCATCCTAAAGTCAAATGTATGGAATTTGACTTTAGTTCTCCCCGTTAAAGATGTTTTGAGGCATTAAAAACCATGCCTAAAAATCATTGAGAGGGCTGGGGTTATTGCTCAGTGGTAGAGCGCTTGCCTTGCACATGTGAGGCCCTGGGTTCAATCCTCAGCACCACATAAAAATAAATAAAATAAATGATACTGTGTCCATCTTAAAAAAATAATAGAGAGTGCTCATTAATGATGTTTTAATTCAATAAAAATATGTAAGGTGAAAATTGCATTCCACAAACTCTGAAATTTTTGTAAAGTATAATTTTACTGGTCTTACTGGATTTATTGGGGCAGGCAAGCAGGAAACACGTTGGGAATAAGTCTATAAGGAATTCTTGACTTTGCTGAAATAAGATAGAACTTTAGTCCTACTTACTTTGTTTCCTTAGATAACAGGCAGGTGTAAAATGGTTCAGGTCCGACCAAAATACAGTATTTTTGTAACATACATGAGCAAGATGCATAGTGTAAATACAAAACTTGTCTAAAACCTGAGGCTGGCTAGTTAGTAGTCAAAGAAATTGTCAGTCAGAAATTCTGAAGTTGAATAATTATCTGGCATATAGCCACTTAGTTGATTAAAGGAGTTTGTTTACAATCTGTATTGTAAGCAGTTTGACTTAATTCCTGAGAGATTATATGATTTGGAACATCATAATGCCTTACTTTAACATAAAGTGGTATACAATTTTAGTTTTTCCCATTCCTCTTAGATAAATACACTAATTACTTCAAGATTATGGTTTGACGGGTGTGCAAGGAAATCATATGCTTTGGTTCAGGATTGATCACACTCACAAGTGTATGAAATCCTAAGCTATTAAAAAGAAGAATAATTGGAGTCTTCATTAAACTTCCAGAGAATTCTCAAGTCTCTTTACATTGACGACATGGCAAGCCAAACCCTCCGCATTTCTCCAAGAGTGGTCTGCCAATGGCACAGTTTTGTCATCATCTTTATTAGTTCAGAGTTCACATGGGCTAACTTCGCATGAACTAACTGGCATGCATGTCGGGAGGAGGACTCCTGAGCATCCCTCAGCCTGCCTCCTGATACCCTTGGCTGCTGCACAGCTCACTCTTGTCTAGTACTTGTCACGTTGGTAACCCCAATTCCATTCTGCTTCCCCCGCATCACTTTCCTTTGTTCATCTCCCTGAATAATAGTCTGAAAAATGCCCCCTCCCTCATCAGAGAGCTTATGGGCTACGAGGACATTGCTTCAGTTCTCCTAGGGATCACAGTCCTGGGCTGGCTGTTGCTCATGCCTGAAAACAAGTACTGCATTGATTTTGGTCAGATTTATGGCTGTAGTAGGGAGGGCAGTGGCGAGGAGTATAAGAAGGATAGTAGTTACTCGCTTAGGGCTGAAGGTGAAACTCAGCCTTTAGAAAATATAAAAATGATATTTTAATAAATAAAATAGGAAAATGCTTTCAAAGGAGAAATGATAAGATTAAAAGCTTGGAACTTGTAAATGTTTTTGGTGAAATCTCTGTTAGTGTATCTTTTCCAAAGCTTGAAGTTGTAAAAACTTTTTTCTCTACATAAATTTGCACTCATTTTTGTAATCCCAGAGCATTTGGAGGAGCTGCAGCCAAAGCCTTTCTTAATAAAATTTTGCTTAAAATTAAACATTATCATGCATTTTTTTCAAAATAACCTTAAAAATAAATTTTCTTTCATTTCTGCCATCATATATTTTATTTTTGAACAGTTTATAAAGAAAGAAAACAACTAAATATTTAATACAAAAAATAAATCACTTTTAAAATAATAAAAGAGAAGCATACCAAAAGTGGCATCAATATATCTGAAAACAAATTGTTTTGGGGTCTTTTCTAAAAGAATGTGATCAGTGGAAATATGAATCTCCCTCCCTTCTTTCTTTCCTTAAGTAAATTAATGAGCCATTAGGCAGAGCCATGCAAAGAGAACAGCTAAGTGGGGCAGTTGGCCTAGGAGTGTCAGGGCAAGATTAAAGAAGGGGGCTGAGTGGGACAATGGCCTGGCAGGGCCAAGAGAGTTGTGATAAATGAAGTGGGGCCAGGTCATTGAGAAAATAAGTAAATATGTTGAAAATCATGTAACTCAGTATTGGTGATAGAAGTCACAAAGATTAAAAGGGGATAAGAGAATGAACCATGTACTGGATTGAAATTGGAGTTATTGGTGTGATCTCATGCCTTTCAATAATGTAAGTAGGTGTAGATATAATAGAAATATATTTGTAGATATTCGCATACACTGAAGTGCTTGCATCTGCATTTATTTCTCTGCTCTGTCTGTCCTGACAATGGGAATAGTAACACCTTAATAGTAATGAGCACATCTCGTATCTAGATTTTGGCTTCTAAATACCATTCTCCACTAGTAGAACCAACTGGAGCAGCTTGGTTCCTGGTTGGGGCTGAGAAAATATAAGATGAATGAACCTGGAACATCTTATGTCAGGAAGTAAAGAATGATAGGGATGTGTCAAAAGGACTCAGAAGCCAAGTTGAAGAGGCTCCTAACCTAAAGCAGCCTGAGGATCAAAATAAAGAATGATAGTAACAGGCTGCTTGTGAATAAGGGTGTTTTTCTTTTACCAGGTTATAATGGAAAACAGAATGTTTTCAATCCCTGGAGAGAAGAGAAAGTTTTACCTTATAATGTCAGCTAATAAAAGCAGAGGGATAATGGAATTAGAGAATCATTACTTGAAAACCATATGGGTGATAATTCAGGCAAGAAATATTGATGCTAAAACCAATGGGTGAAAATAGGATGAACAATAAGATATTACATAATCTGTAATTATCTTCCTACAAAATACTTGTTGATTCCAAAGGGAAAAAGTAACCTTACATAAAAGAAACTTGGCAGATGCCACTTTGCTCAGGTGATGGGACAAATTAATATTGTATGCCCTACACTGGATGCAATTAAAAAACACATAGCTTTGCAATATTCCTGACAATCACATATGATTCCAGTTGAATAATTAGAAAATAGCTAATAAATCTAATGAAGAAATTTTACAAAGTAGCTTCCTAACATCTTTAAAAATGTTAAGGTGGTGAAGGTTAAGGGAGGCCTCAGACTGAGGATACAAGACAAATGCAAAATAGGATTCTAAATTTGTTGACTACTACTCTATTGGGAAAGTTAATAAAATTAAATTGGATCTTTAGGTGAAGGACACATGAAATTCTTTGTAGTATTCATGTAACTTTTCTACAAATTTTAAATTTTTTCAAAATAAAAATATTAAAAATAATAAAAAAGTGTATCCAGGAAATGAGTATTTACAAAATAGTTCATCCATTGGGTTTTTTAAAATAGTAAATTATGTAAAATTCAGTTTGGAATTTTATCAATGTTTGTATATGGAAGTTATTGATACAATAAATTATAGGATTATAAATTCATTTCTCACAGTTCTAGAGTTTGGGAGGTCCAAGATAAAGGTGCTGGCATTTGGTTTGGTGAGAGGTTTCTTCTCTCTTGTGTGTCCTTACGTGGCAGAAGGTAGTATGGCAGGCTGTCCATATGCTGCCTGAAACCTCTTTTAAAATAAACTATTCCTATTAATGAGAGAGCAACCCTTGTAACCCAATCATCCTCTTAGAGGCTGCACCTCTTACTACAATCCCATTAGCAACTCCTGACTTAAAAGGGGGACACAGTCAAATAACATGTAGGGGAAATACTGCTTAGAATTTTCCAGAAGGTATATTAAATGCTACAATACAGTTGGACCCCTCCCAATTTGCCCTTCCTTCTTCTGTTGTCTAGAGTGCCCCTTTGTAATTCCTCCAACCCCTCCTCACTCTGTCCACACCCCCTAAGCAACTACTAATGTCCTTTATGTCACTATGGATTCTTTTTTCATTTTCTAGTGTTTTGTGTAAATAGAATCATCACCCCTTAAAGGGGTGGTGGTGGTGGTGGCAACATCTTAACAATTGCTTTGGTGTTATTCATCCATGTTGCAGCATGTATCAATAGTTTATTATTTTTATTGCTGAGTCATATACTGTATGGATATATGTTTTCATTTTTCTTGGGTAAATAAATGGAGTATGTTGAATGGATCAGAAGGCAGAATATGTTAAAAATTTTAAGAAACGTGTGCACTAGGTTGGAAAAGTATATGTACAATTTTACATTTCTGTGAGCACTGTAGAAGAATTTCAGTTTTTCCTTTCTCATCAAAACTTGACATGCCAGCTAAATTTAATAATGGTAATATGAAATATCTCATTATTTTAATGATGATACTTTAATAATTTGCAAACTTATTAAAATGTAAATTATTATAATATAATATAATATATAAAAATTATATATATAAATATCATTATAAAATGATGTTTTAATAATTTATGTTTATCTCATGATTAAGACCACTGGTTATCTTTTCATGAGATGATTTGCCTTCAATATATCTTTGAAGTCACATCTGAGCAAATATTTCCCTATATTTATTTAGTTATTTGTATTCTTGATTTTTAGTTTTAAGATATTTTTAAAATACATTTTAAGCCCTATGCATTTCTATATAAAATTCAAAATCAGTTTTTCAGTATTCATACAAAAATAACTGCTGGGATTTTGATGGGGTTATAATGAGTCTATAGATGCTGTTAGGCAGAATGGGCATCCTAACAGTTTAACAGTTTTAAGTCCATGTAGATAATCTCAGAGAATCTATAAAAAACAATATAGGAGCTGATTCTTTTACAGGAACTGTAAGTTAACTAAAAAGTTATTTATTAAGATTTTAAATACAAGTTGTTTTCAAATGGCAATGAAATTAAAACAGAAAAAGTACCATTTATAATGGTATTAAAATTAATACACAGGACTGGGCACGGTGCTGTATGCCTGTAATCCCAGCAGCTTGGGAGACTGAGGCAGGAGGATTGAGAGTTCAAAGCCAGACTCAGCAAAAGCAAGGCACTAAGCAACTCAATGAGACCCTGTCTCTAAATAGAATACAAAACATGGCTGGGCATGTGGTTGAGTGCCCCTGAGTTCAATTCCCAGTATCAATAATAATAATAATAGTAATAATAATATATAGGAATTTATTTTTTAGATGACATATAAGATATCTATCCTGAAAACTATAAAACATACTTGAGAAAGATTTAAAGAGGCTTAAATAAATCAAGAGGGATATTCTTATTTATGGATTGGGAGACTTAATACTTTTAACATTTGGAATCCCATATCCTATTTGGCTTCAGCTCTCATTAAAAGGCTGTAAGTATAAAGACAGTGCAGTATGGGTGCAAAGAAAGAGTGATGTATGGAGCAGTCTAAAAATGGAGCCCATGGTCACTTGAAGGGAATTTGTTGAATCATTGAAACAAATGGTGTAAAACAATTAAATAAATGTATGTCAAAAAAAGGAACTTTAATCTCTACCTAAACATACAGAAATGAACTTGAAATGGATTATACACCTAAATGTAAAAATTTGTACTTCTACAAGAGAATGTAGGAGATGATTCTGGTGACTTTGAATTTGGCAAATATCACTCAAATCTGACACAAATATATTAATTATAAATAAAAGAATCATGAAAGTAGACTTATTCAAAATTCAACATTTTCTCTTCCAAAGGCACTGTTAAGAAAATACACTGGGGCAATGTACATCTGAAAAAGGACTTGTACCTATAATACAATTCTTGGATGATAAAAAGTCCTAATTAAAAAGTAGGAAAAATTATCGAATACTTTCCATTAGAATGATGCCTGCAGGTGGCAGAACACGTGCAGGAGTAGCTGCTCATCATCATTAAAAATGCAGACTAAAACACCTCCCCACTCACTGGAATGTCTGAAGTTAGACTGACCCTGATAAGTGCTGGTAAAGATGTGAAGCAAGTGAGACCTCCCCATGCTGACAGCAGGATCACAGAACTGGACAACCACTGTGGAAAACAGTTTTGTACCTTCATTATAATAGCCCCAGATAGGAAACAGGTGAATTGGCTAAACACACTGTGTACATATATAATACAATACTGTTCAATAACATGTATTATCAATGCACACATAACATGGACAGATTCCCCACTGAGTGAAAAAATAATTCAGAAGTTTACATGTTATGTGATTCCATTTTTGCAGTAGTAACAAGATTATGAAAACGGAGAACAGATTTGTGATTTCCAAGTGTCAAGGGTGAGGTAGGGGGAAGAGGAAAGGAGGTGGAAATACTTTAAACATGAGGGATTCAAGTGGTGCTGGCCATGTCCTTGACTCGCTGCTGTCAATATTGGTGTTTGGTGGTGGTGTGATTCTGCAGTGGCAGAACGATGTTTCCATAAATTGGGATTTCTTTGTATTCTTTCTTGTAACTGTAGATGAGTCTACAATTATTTTTAAATGAAATTTTTAATAAAACTGTTCTTAGCCTTGAAACATAATTTCTTAAATTTTTAAAATTTATTTTTCATTTATTCTTTTTAGATATACAGGATGGTAGAGTATATTTTGACATATCATATATACAAGGAGCATAACTTCCTATTCTTGTGGCTGTACATTATGAGAGTTAAACTGGTCATGTGTACATATATGAACATATGGAAAGTTACATGTGATTCATTCTATTGTCTTTCCTATTCCCACCCGCCGCTCCACTTCATTCCTCCTTGTTTAATCCAGTGCACCTCTACTCTTCCCTCCCCCACCCCTTATTGAGTGTTATCATCCACATATCAGAAAAAAAATTCAGTCTTTGGTTTTTGAGGATTGACTTATTTACTTAGCATGATAGTCTCCAGTTCCATCCATTTACCACCAAATGCCATAATTTCATTCTTCTCTATAGCTGAGTAGTATTCTATTGTGTATAGATACAACATTTTTTAATCCATTCATCTGTTGAAGGGCACCTAGTTTGGTTCCATAACTTAGCTGTTGTGAATTGAGCTGCTATAAACTTTGATGTGGCTGAGTCACTATAGTATGATGATTTTAAGTCCTTTGGGTATAAACTGAGGTGTCGGATAACTGGGTCAAATGGTGGTTCCATTCCAAGTTTTCTAAGGAATCTACATAATTAGGCAGATGGCCTAATAGAAAGATCAAAGCAAGTTAGAAAATTGGTTAATTGGAAGGTAAAATGATTTCTATTTATGGATAGATGAGATAAAGAGATGAAAAATCTGAGAAGATAAAAATGATATATCAGGTGTTTTGTAATTATTTTGGGGAAAATAACATGGGTACTGACCTGTGATATTGATGGAAAGGTATTTAAATCTGTGTAATGAGAAATATAAGAAATAGTCAATGATATTTAATGTACAAAAGTTAAGAACAGCATGTTGGTGGTACCATATGCAAGCATGAAAAATGTAAAATATAAAAGGAGATATCAGCAACAAGTCTAGACATAGTGGAATTATTCTTATCAAACCAGATTCTCAGGTGAGATTAAAAATCTTCCTATAATCTGTGAAAAAGACACAACAGGAATGAAAGGATACAGAATGGTGACACAGAGGAAGATGGGAAAAATATGTACCAATAAAATACTCATCAGGAAGTTGATACTGTATTTCTAATGTCTGATACAATAGGATTCAAAATGAGGTACATCATAAGGGTAGACAGAGTTAGAAATATTTGTATCCCATGATAATATACTTCCTAAACTTTTAAGGTACATCTATGAAAAGTAGTAAGAAAAGAAGAAAGAAAGAAAGGAAGGAAGGAAGGAAGGAAGGAAGGAAGGAAGGAAGGAAGGAAGGAAGGATATTCATAGCAGGCATATTTAAAATATTTTATTTAGAGTACATGTATTAAATTGGTAACAAAAGTACTGGAAGAACTGAATAACAAACTAATAACTTGATAATAATTACATAAAATTAAGAATCCAATAAAGAATGAATTGTCATAGTTGTCAAATTTCAAATGTTCTTTCTAGAATTGCACATATCAAATGAATAGAATAAATAATTTATATAGAAAGGGATTAAATAACCCAGTAAGAGACTTGATTATACAAACACCTATATGCACATACACATATAAATGTATACTTATATATGCACATATAAGTGGGTCTATGTATATATATACTTTTGTGAGCATATTATATATATCTGTATGTATGTGTGTGTGTGGTATGTCAGGATACATAAAGATAGTCACTATCAAATAAATTTGTACTTTTAAAAAATACACTTGTAGCATATAGAAAAAATTCTCATAATTTGAGCCACAACGATCAGTAATTTCACTAATTTAGAAGACTTACTGGCCACATTCTTTGATCACAATACCTGATAAAATTTAATAATCACGGCTGAGGTTAGACCTCACTGCATAACACCTCTTGCTATCCCCCACCCCATCTGTCCATTAAAATATTTGTTCAATATTGTACTAATAATTCAAATTACTAAATCAACCAATCATTTTTGAATTACTTATTTGAAGTAGGATATATTATTTACTTCAATATGGAAGTGTAGCTGCCTCAGTATCACTGATTGAAACTTCTGCATTGGAAATTTGTTAAAATTTATCAAAGGGCTGGCTCAGCGGTAGAGTGAGTTTGATCCTCAGTTTGATCCGGGTTTGATCCTCAGCACCACATAAAAAAAATAAATAAAGGCATTGTGTTGTGTCCATCTACACCTAAAAAATAAATATTTTTTTTTTAAAAAGAACTCTCTGAGCCAGCAATTTCATTTGTAGGTTTGTGTTCTACAGAAATATTTGCATATATGCAAAAATTACTATATCATTAATCATATATTGTATGAAAAGGTCAAAAGTTGTAGCAGTGTAAATGCTTACAGGTGGTAAAACAGTTGAATTATTGTTATATTTTTGAACAACTACAACTGTTTAAAAGAATCAGATAGATATCCATATACAGACTATATATACTGACATGGAATGGTATCTATAATATATGTTTGAACGAATGAGTCATGGATGTTGTGTTACTTGAAATGTATTGAAGTAGATATCTAAATGGCTATGTAAGGGATAGAGGACTTAGCCTTGAACCTAAATGATGAAGAATTAATTTCTGAGATTTCCCTACCTCCACAAACATGGATAGACACATATATAATAAAATATAAATAAATGCACGATAATCATAATGCAAAATTAGGAAAGTTGAATGTCTTCAAATAATATGGTGGGAGTGGGAGTTTTAACTACTTTCCTAATATATTCCAGGGTTTTATGAGTGATGGAAAAATACATATTTGTTATTATTTATATATTTTTGTGTCTCAGCTATCTGAACTTTTCAAATAAAATTTTGTGTAGGTATTAGAATAGAAATGGAATAGAGTATGTATTTGTGTGTGTATAAGTGTGTGTAGCATATATGTGTGTCTCTGTGTGTGTAGTTTGGGAAATTTAAATTAAGTGATTGGAAGAGAAAGAAAGGATTAGTCAAAGGGTGACTTTTACTTTGTACCCTAATTTATTTCAATATTTAAAATATTCATATAGTAGATTTATATTTCTCAATAAAAACAAAGGTAGAGATTAATTAGAAAAGCAAATATTTTATGCAGTAAAGTACAGTCTGATTCAATAGAACACATTTTGTTTTGGAAATTTTATACCCAGTGTCATTAGAAAGGATAATAGATTCAATAATCATGGTACTCTTCTAGACAATTTATTATTTCAAATAATTTTTATTTTGGAATAAAATAATGGGAAACATCTTGGGTTTTGAAGCATGGTGGCACTGTCTCATTTCTTGATTGTCTACCAGGGTTGAGTGGGTGACACTGGTTCAATATGTACACCTGCTTCCTGTACTTCTTTCTCATCCATCCAGATATAATAGGGCTCGTCCGCACGCAAGGTTTTGTGTTAACTAGGTATCTACTGACAAAGGTGTTTGTTCACGTCCTATCTCACAGTGGATCTTAGGTTCTTGAGGGTGAGAAACAAGTGTTTTGTGTTTTATTTTGCATCAGCTCTGGTTTCTAGTGGAGCATGAACTATAAAGCAGAGATTCAGCAGATGTCTATTGAAGTACACAAACCATTGACGTGTGTTTTTTTCCTTCTACAGAAGAAAAAAAACATCAACAATGAAACTAGTTAGCAAACAGTATCTTTATTTGTTTTTAAATTTTATGATCTATAAGAAAATATCCTACACCCCATTAATTTGCCTTTATGTACAGTGAAAAACTTTTAATTATGTCTGTAGCTACCTAAGGAGCTCATAGCCATCTTTTTTTCTACTTTAATATTTGCTTTTAAGAAAGATGATAACTTTTTAAAAATTTTGTTCTAATTAGTAATGCATGACAGCAGAATGCATTTTGACACATTGTACACAAATGGAGCACAACTTCTCATTCCTCTGGCTGTACATGATACAGAATCATGCTAGTTATGAAAATAATAAATTAATTCATACCAAAGTGCAAAGTGTAATGCATAACCCTCCTCTAGTGCATTTGCATTTAATAGGAAGTTACCTGATGTGTGTGTGTGTATGTGTTTGTGTGTGTGTGTGAGAGAGAGAGAGGAAGAGAGAGAGAGAGAGAGAGAGAGAGGGAGAGAGAGAGAGAGAGAGAGAGAGAGAGAGAGAATGAGAATGAATATGAATGAGAGCAATGCAGAGGCAGGTGACCTTTGGAGATAACCGAGGCTTTGCTGTCTGCTTGACCCTGAGCAAGTTATTTAACCCTGTGAATATTGCTGTCTGAACCAATAAAATAATATGAAAAGGGATATTATGAGAAATATATGAGATGAAAAAAGCCTGAAGGATGCAGTTCAGTGCCTGGCACTTGGTGGATACCCCATACATTTTGGCTGTCATCACATTAGATGCTGTTGCTTCTTTTTTCCAGCAATATTAATGGCCCAGTGACAACCAGGTGGAGAGAGGCTTTTGAAGGTTGGCCTTTGGAGTGTGCCTCTATTCCTTTACCTTTGGAATTGATACTTCTGAGAAAGCATCTTGGCAATGGTATGCAGAAGAGCAGCACTTGGTTTTAGGTTAGCAGAGTATGTGTGTGTGTGTGTGTGTGTGTGTGTGTGTGTGTTTGTTTGTGTGTGTGTGCCCCCTAGTGGGGGCAGGGGAAGTTTTGGTGATGCTACTGCATCACCAAAGGGACAATATTCCCTGCAAAATTAAAATTCAAAAGCATGCCATAAAATTAGAAAACAATCTAGAATATCTCTCATTGTATTAGAGAGGCAGCGTGGATCACCCTTCATTAAAATGGCATACACAACCCCAACTATTCTGTCATTTTCTGTAGTGTAATTGCCTTTGCTTTCCTTTATACCCCTTTATCATCATCTCATATGATCCCATTGGATTTTTTTCCTTTGATTTCAGTTTATGTTTCATTTATTCTTACTAGAATATAAACCTCCTTAAAGAGTGATATTTTCTTAGTCTTTTTAGCTGCTTGTATCTTCATGCACAGAAAGTGTCTGGTACATGGTAGGAATCCTACTAAAAAAGTTGTCAAATGCATTTTTGAGTGAAAACCGTAGGACCAACCTATCAAACCTGAAGTACATGGTTTGTGTTAGAATAATCATTTGCCACTAGGAGCTTGAAAATATTCTTAGTAGTTTGTAGGAGATTTTACTTTCTTGCAAATTAATTCAGTTCATGGTTAACTTTTCCACAGCTATTGAAAAAAAAGTTCGTGATTAACTTTTCAACAGTTATTAAAATCTTCAGTGCATGATATTTGGAACTTTGTGTGCATCCTTTGGTATATTTTTTTGTTTGACCCATTATGTACTAAGAAATACAAACATGAATAAATCCCTTCTTGTCCTCAAAAACTCATGTGTATTTAGAGAATACTGGTACACTTGATGCTCTCAAACTATATTATATTCTGACAATTTTACAAAAGTCTATCATGGTTTTCCATTTATATACCTGATCAAATTTTCCCTCTCATCAATATATTCAATCATTATAATACTAGAAGTAAGAATTTCATAGCTGAAATTCTGATTCAGTGATTAGTTAAGAAATTGGCCATGAAATCAAGAATATATAATTGGGTAAGTTAAAAGGAAGTTTCACTAAATAAAGCACTTTCAGTTATTGTTGCTTTGTTTCTAGAAGTTATTAGCAATAATAAAACATCTAAAATGGGTTATTAAAAATATCTGGGCATAGGTAGCGTTCTACAGGAAACATATTGATAGTTTTAGGTTAAGAGTTGTTGCTGGCTGGGCGCCTATAATCCCAGTGGCTTAGGAGACTGAGGCAGGGGGATTGAGAGTTCAAAACCAGCATCAGCAATTTAGCAAGGCCCTAAGCAACCAAGCAGACCTTTTCTTTACATAAAATATCAAAATAGCCTGGGGATGTGGCTCAGTGATTAAGTGCCCCTGGGTTCAATCCTTGGTACCAAAAATAAATAAATAAAGTAAACTAAATTAAAAAACGTTGTTCCTGATGTAGAAAAGACAAGCTTTCTTTTGACGAATAGCCTGCAGCAGGAAGGAGTGCATACTCCTATTATTTCACTGTTAGAACACATTGATCCTAAATTCATAGTGACAAGCAATACTGCATCGAGAAGACATTTGATTTGTCTGTACATTAAAACAATATGCCTGTGTGTGTAAAGTGAACTTCATGGTATAAGATTTATTGTAACTGTGGTTTTGAAACATTGTCTTTAATTTAATGCTTTTATGTCTATGAATTCTCTCTAGAAAACCTGGTATTGTTTTGGTCATCTTTTTTTCTTGTTAATTTTTAATGAAATATATAACAGCATCTTAGTATTATATAAAATAGCCATTAAAACCAGCTAAGTTTACTAGGCCCCGAATATAATTCTGTTCTGATCAAAAATATTTATTCAGGGACTGCGGTTTTGGCCTAGTAGTAGAGCACTTGACTAGCACATGTGAGGCACTGGGTTTAATCCTCAGCACCACATAAAAAATAATAAAACAAATAAATAAATAAATAAATAAATAAATAAATAAAGGTATAGAAATATTTTTGAACATTCTCCGGCATTTTTCCTCTTAGCATTAGAGCAATGGTATGATAAACAATACTACTAAGTTTACACAGATCTCAAATACTATACTTTGTTCAAGTTCTAAGCCTATCCACAGTTTCATGGAAACTTTCACAGAAATATTTTAACTCTAACCCTCACATAACAGTCAGCTATGACATTGAGATCTGTGTACACCTGGCAATGTTCCATTCCTGCAGAGTTGTAGGGAAGACAAGGCAGAGGTCAGCATCATGAGACTTACCAGTAGTTCAGGTTTAAAGAAATAATACTCAGAGAAGAATTTGCTAGATTTATATTATTAACTTTGAAGTTAGCAAAAAAAAAAAAAAAAGATAATTTTGGATAAAGTTACTTGAACAATGACCTGGATACACTTTTGTGTAAGGTTAGCCCACTGACTGAATTACTTTCATTAAGTTGAGTGGCATGATTGAAGAAGCTGTTTTGTTCATTGAAGAATGTTAAGGAGAGACATGTTCATTATATTAGATAGCAAGCACTTAGGATGACTACTGAATAATTTTATAATGTCAGAAATTACTCAACCATAAAGAAGAATGACATTATGGCATTTGCTAGTAAGTGGATGGAACTGGAGACTATCATGCTAAGTGAAATAAGCCAGTCCCCAAAAAGTCTAAGATTGAATGTTCTGTCTGATGTGCAGAAGCTAATACAAAATGGGTGGGAGGGGTAAAATAGAAGAAAGATCAGTGGTGTGGAGGAAGGGGGATTAAGGGGAGGGTGGGTGAATGGGATAAGGAGAGAGCAGTGGAATTAATCTGACCTAACTTTCTTATGTACATATATAATATACTACTATACTTTATTCCACTTTTTATTTATGCTGTTTGAATGTAATTTATGTTTCTTTGAAAAATGCATTCAATCCTTTCTGAAATAAGGATGAATAGAAATATGTTAAATCAATCATAAGAGAACATACTCTTAGTCCAAATATTTTTAGTATATTTTAGGATACAATTTACTTAGTATATTTTAGGATACAATCTATTTCCTGTTGGTACATACTATAGCTGGCTGTCTTCTAAAATTATTTATTTGTCTCATTCTGGATTGTTCAGTGAGAATTTATTTGTAGAACATGTCTTCCAGGGTTAATCTTACAGGCAACAGGATGAAGCTGCCTAAAAGCCAAGATGGTGCCCTAGGGCCTCTGCAGAATTTCCCCCATTGTGTGCTGACTCCATGTTGCCGCTCAGATTTTTCATTAAAAATCTCATCAGATAGACCCTTGCACTCTGCTCATCTCAGCAGCTCCCAGCCAGTCTCCATTGGGCCACACTGTTTTATGTTTGCCATAGCTTTCATTAATCACTGACATTTCCCTATTTATTTGTTCAGTGTTTGACTCCTCTTAAATAGAATCCCCATGAGGACAGGCAGGCACTTTGGCAGCCTTGTTCTCTGATAGAGCTTCATATCAGAAGCTATAGTTCCTGCTTATCAGAAGCTATAGTTCCTGCAAGTAGCTATTCACACTTTTGGGGGAATTTTTTTGGGGAGGTGGGTACCGGGAATTGAACTCAGGGGCACTCAATCTCTGAGCCACATCCCCAGCCCCATTTTGTATTTTATTTAGAAACAGGGTGTCATTGAGTTGCTTAGAACCTTGCTTTTGCTGAGATTGGCTTTGAACTCAAGATTCTCCTGCCTCAGCCTCCCGAACCTCTGGGATTACAGGTGTGTGCCACCGAGCCGGGCTTGGGAAATTATTTATTATTGTTTTAAAATTAACAGATAACAATCTATAGCTACCGATTCTGATTCCTTTTATATTAAAAAAAGGATTAAATAAACTTTTTCCCAGATGGGATATTATGGAACCAATGAAATTTAGAAGATAAATTTGAGATTATATTTGAAATGTTATCACCATAAAATATGCTGATAACATATATACTACAGTGAATAGATTGGAGAATAAGAATGGTTTATAAGATATGCAAAAAGAATGGAGAATAAGAATGGTTTATAACTTTTATGTTATATTCTAGGTTAATGGGCTATTTTTAAAAGATGATGTTCTAGGTTAATAGGCTTTTTTAAAAAAGTATGATGTGCTAGGTGATAGGACTGTTTTTCTACCATAGGACCCATCCAGTTTTCTAAGCTCTCTGCATTACTGCACTATCACTTTTACTATTGTTAAGTCACTGTTTTGGATGATTTATTCTTCTAGAGGTCTCTACTAGCTGCCTCTTGGATACTGTATTTGCATATTAATCCTGAATTTCTTGTCAGTTAAAACCTTAATGGGAAATTTTGGCAGAGACTGAAAGGAACATTATAATTGAACAGGCCAAATAGAAGTGATGGTAATGAGAGGACAGGAGTAGGCAGAATGGAAATGACTATCAGGTGAAGACAAATAATGCCAGGTGGGGAGGTGGAATGAGTCAGAATGTTTAAATATAGCCCTCTTATCCCAATATATTTTCCCTCTTTCCTCCCCACTTTTAAACTCTTTATTATTATTATTATTTTGGTACTGGTGATTGAATTCAGGGGCACTTGACCACTGAGCCGCATCCCCAGCCCTATTGTGTATTTATTTAGAGATAGGGTCTCACTGAGATGCTTAGCGCCTTGAGTTGCTGAGGCTGGATTTCAACTTTCGATCCTCCTATCTCAGCCTCCCTAGCAGCTGGGGTTCCAGGTGTGTGCCACTTTTTTTTTTTTTAAGAGCTGAAAAAAACATTGAAAATTGTGATGGCCCATGCTATCTGGCTTCATAAAGCTTTGTGTTATTTCACCCCGTGCCTGAGCTCTTTGTAGGAAAACTCAGGGATGAATTGTGGTAAGTAGTGATAACTATGGTGATAACATATATACTACAGTGATTAGAATGGAGAATAAGAATAGTTTATAAGATATACAAAAAGAATGGAGGATAAGAATGGTTTATAATTTTTATATGATATTCTAGGTTAATAGGCTATTTTTAAAAGATGATGTTCTAGGCAGCCTCAAGAAGTGGATAAAAGCCTTCTTATAACACATTTTCTTTTTAGGAGTCTCTCTCGGACATGTCCAAGGCCAAGCTGGAATCTGCTCTTAATATCAAGTCAGCAACTGGGATTATGCAGCATGCTGAGTTCAAAATTTTTTAAAATATTTTTATTACTTGTTTATGGACCCTTATTTAATTTATTTATTTATATGTGGTGTCTCACATGTGCTAGGTAAGTGCTCTACCATGGAGCCATAACCTCAACCCCCAAAATATTTTTGAGCGAATAATATTTGAAAGAGTTTTCACCATTCAAAGAGTTGAATCATTTTGCATATGCCTTAAACTCGGAATGACAAAACAAGATGTTGCTTTTGCTGTGGTTAAAGTATCCTCCTTTTTTTCACTCTGCATGGCCATGCTTTTCAAACAGCAGGTGTATATGTTCTTTGACACATGCCAATAACTGCAGAACATACAAATTCATCTAAATTTTTAAGATAATCAAACTTTAAATAATTTTTATGATTGCATTTTATCACTTTTAGCTCTGCCTCCATACATCCCAGAGGATGAAGAGGATGAATGCATGGCCTTGGTCACTGAGGACCCCAAAATTTTGAAATAATGGTGGATTCCAAAGTAGGTGATATTCGAGGTCCTCCAAAATCTCCTTAGCTAAACTTTTCATTGTCTTCACACATTGCCCCAGGCTAGCTTGTCCAATTCCCCCAATCCAATATGATATCAAATTTTTGTTGGATAATCTTTCTACATGAATATCTCCTTTCTTCTAGAACGTCCTAGACCAGGTTCCTTGGGAAATGTACTCTTGGAGATTTGCATACAGTTGGTTGTTCATGGAGCAGCAACTTGCAAGGAGCTAGGGAAGCAGGTTTGAGTAGGGGAAGAAGTTGGGCTGTGAGCCAGTTACGACAGAGTCCAACCCCTCGCATAGGGAGATCACCTAGGGGACCCTGGACCTGGAAGGCACTCAGGGATTGTTCCCATAGAAGCATGGAGTGGGTCTTGGTACTTCCCAAGGATCCATCTTTAAAAAGAAGCTTCCTCCAGAGACAGAATGATGTATTTAGAGTGAGGCAGCTGTCTTCCAAGGAAGAACGATTCTGGAGGGGCCTCCGCTGAGAACTTTCAACTGACTATACCCAAGGAAGCAGGCAGAAGGAACTCTTGGGTCAGGAGGAAGAATCTAGACACATATTATGGTATTATACACTTTTTCCTACCCAACTATCAACCACTTATTAAGGGGGAAAATAGGTGTTTTGCTTCTTGAATTAAATATTTTTGACTGTTCTAGCTTACTTAGGTTTATCCATTTTTGTGAATTTTTTCTGTTCCACTTTATGGGCTATTCCATACATTTTTGTGGCTAACCACATTGTCAGTTAACTGCTTTCTGGGATGTGGATTGCCATCTTATCTATGTTGTTGGCTTTTTTCCTGATGCTCCTTCTAAGTATCTAACTGATAGTATGTGTATCATATGAACTTATTTGAGTACTCGTTGAATGAAGAAATGTCCAAAAATCAGCAGTGTCTACAGAAGCATGAAATACTCTTTCTTAATACATAAAGCAAGATAAACCTTTCTGTTGTTCTGCCTTCACAGATGAAAAGTACACAATGACCTCAAGAAAGGTTAAAAGATGATCTACAAAAGTAAAAGAAATTAAAATCTCTATAGGTGCTTGCACTAGTTGATGGAATCTCTATTTTTGTGTATAAGCTGGACTTATTTGGATTTTCTGTTTGTAACCTAAGAGACCTAAGTTATCCATGGAGTTACAAATATTTTCATTTGTGTGGGAAATCCACACAAAACGATTGATGTGTCTCTATTCAACCTTTGCAAGAATAAAAAAGAGGCAGTTAAATTAAGTGGTATATTTGTTTATTTAATTGATTGCCTTCTTTTTCACTTAGGTTATAAATTTTGGGTTCCTAAATATAGGGGTTTTTTCCAATGGTAGTTCATGTTGAATAAGCAAAAATATTCATTAAAATTGGAGTTTGTGTAGAGTAATTCTGAAGCTGATGTTTCCTTTGTTAATTCCATTTGTTCCACTGTCCCAGGTGTGGAACACCTATAAAAACTTAAATTATGATTTCCAACCTATTTTTATGCACTGCATCCTTGAAATATTTTCAGAATTGAAAACTTGGGACATAAGGGGTTAACAGAGATATATTTTTAATTGTTCAATATTTAACAGAGTCCACTATCAATGAATAGCAAATACACCATATAGCTCATGAAGGGTAAATTGATAATATTTACTGTACTCTAGACTTGTGAAGGTGCTATAAAATCTGTATTTAGTTTACATTGTTTGATATTTTAATATATTTGGAAGTGTGGTGTTGCAGGATCATACAGCTCAAGGAAGTCAAGACTATACACTAGAGTTTTAGATGTCAGCCTGCTTTGAGAAAGCAGCTTGTGGGAAGGAGTATTCACTGAAATGGGACCACCAAGTAGGTTTAATTATGATGAAAGGAAGTTTTTCACTTTTATTTTAAATGTGCATCTAGAAGCATACTATGTTGTTACTTAGGTTGAAATTTTTTTTTCTGAATTTTCTATGTAGAGAGCCCCATTGTTTGTGAAAATGATGGTGCTATCTCTTTTTTTGCAGTTGTTATACCTTTCATTTCCCTTGTTTGGTCTCATTATAGTTGCCATTATTGGGCAGGGAGAGGAGGCATAGAAGTTCAGTGGATTAGACAAAAGGAAACGAGGGGAAGGAAGGGGGATAGGAATAGGAAAAAAAAGTGGAATGAATCTGATTTTACTTTCCTGTGTACATATATGGACATACTACAGTGAATCTCAGCATTGTGTATATCTACAAAACTGGGATCCTAATTAGAGTCAGATATATTCCATATTTGTACAAATATATCAGAAGAGATTCTATTGTCACGTATACCTAAAAAGAACTCCCCCCCACACACCAAAATAAATAAATGAAAAATAAAACAGAAGCACTCTCAGGAATCACCCAAACTCATCCCATCTTTCATTTTGCTGCCCTGTGATATGGACTTAGTCACAGACAGCTAGTGAAAAATGAAACAAAACAAAACAAAAACTGCTTTATAGCATAATCCAAGAATATTCAAAAAATAAAATAGGTGATCAGATGTTGGTATGTAAATTGCATAGTAAAAGGAAAAAGTGGTTAGCTTTGATTTGCAGTTTATTTTATATGTTTAACTTGTAAATTTATTCAATTCATGACTCCAATATGAATGTGCTCTTTTGGCCCCATGTTCTGATATGATCCTATATCATGAAACTGTATACAGCTGCTCTTTTTATACTGTCAAGGTGATACCTAAAGTTTAATGGATCACTGATCTCTTAAAACCCAGTCTATGACATTTCTTCCTGAAAGGTTTAGGTTGTATTAGTGCCTCATGGATGAGGTTTTGTTCCTACATCTGTTAATGCAAATGCAATGCATTTTTGTCAAACTGTTATAAACTAGCTTAACAGAAAATGTGCAAACTTTGTTGCATGATCTCATATAAATATCATAGAAGAACAGAAATTAATTTATTTGGCATGCTTGGTGCATTATTATAAACTAAGGTGCCATGCTTTGATACCAAATATATATTGTGTTAAAAGCAGTTGGTTTTATCATTTTACTTGTTTTTTCTCCAAGTAATGATAGGAAGTAAGAACCAGTGACAAATTTATAATTTCAATAAACGCTTTAGATGGAATATGTTGAATTTAATGATAGATCATAATTTGAGAGATCCTGGTGAGTAATCCTAGAAGAGAAATTTTTTATTGCTGAAATTAAATTAAAGCTGTCCCTCACTATCTACAGGGCATTCACTCCAGGACTCCTTGTGGATACTCTTGTCTGCAAATGCTCAAGTCACTTATATAAAATAGTGTAGTTTTTCAATCCTCCCACGTGCAGCATTTTATATTTTCTCTGTTTTACTTAAAATACTTAATTTTATGTAAAGGCCATACACTCTGTTGTTTAGGGAAGAGTGATGAGAAAAAATGTCGGTTCAGCACAGAAATAATCATCATGGATCTAAAGACATATGCACAACAGCACCAGTGTACAAGGCTTGTTTCTCTTGTCACTGTTATTTCAAAGGTCTACCTCTTCTGATCACTGCTACTCAACAATCTTCAACTTTTTGAGGACACATGGATAACACACTCATATTACACTCAGAAATAAGTGTATAATACATTGTAACCAGATGCAAACAAAGACTGAATATGAAGGCCCTCAAATGTGGAAAATAACGAACACTGAAGTATTCTAAACAGTGTACAAATATCAATACCTTTCCCCTGTCATATGCACAGAAAACAAAATATTTTCTGTTTCATTTGATATTCTCTGATTTGAAACTGTTATTGGAATAGACTATTGATTGTCATTGCCTTAAAGCATGATAAATGAAATGTCTCTTTTATTATTTGGTGTGCTTTGAGTTAAAAATTTCATGGGACATTCCTATATTTCCTACAAACAGTACAATACCTTTGGTCTCTTTTGTAATAAACCTTGTTCTTTCCAAAACCCTAAACAGAAAAAAATGATGGCCATTATTGATGAAAAATATGAAAAGTGATACTTGGTCTTTTTTGTTTCTATAGATTTTATGCCACTCTGCTGGCTAAGACCTTTAACACAGTGTTCAAGATAGTGGGCAATGCTTTTTGTATTTCTCTCTCTCTCTCTCTCTGTGTCCTAGTTTTAAGAGAAAAGACTATTAGCAGACTATTATTGATAACACCTTTTATAAAGTTAGAAAAGTTTCCTTCTCATAATGGTTTGCTAGAATTTTTAAATTAAAAGTTGAGTCCAATACTACTTAAAGGCTGTTATGTACTGAGATTATCATATGACTTTACTCTTTTATTCTGATAATGGGAAGAATTGCATTACTGGGGTTTTAAGATGTTAAAACAACTTTGCATTCTGGAAGAACTGCATTCTTCTCAGGCTATATACTTTTTTTTTTAGTTGCTGTTATTTTGTTTCAATTTTTTTTCCCTTTTACATTTAGAAATTTTGAACTCAGTTTCTTTCTTTTGTTGTCATTCCAGATATGATAGATAGACATGTGATTTGAGATCTGAAGTTGAGCCATGGGCTAGTTGTTACATGGTACTAAAAATATGAGACTTGAAGGCATTGTATATTACAAAAGTATATAAATGCATTTAGCAGCGTTGCAAAATGGCTAAGAAAATGAGCTTTATATTCAGGTACATCTAAGTCTGAATGAAGTCCAGAAATTTAACTTATCCTCGGATTTCCATCCATCAATCCAGCCATGCATATGTTCTATAAATTTTATGGAGTTCCTACAACATCTTATTAACTGAGCTCAGTACTGAGATGCTGTATGTGGCAAGGTCAAGATTCCAGTCCTTTCTATGTTCTGTTCATGTTTGTATCTCCAAGACCTAAAACAATGCAAGTATTTTTTGTGTGAGTGAAGGAGGGTAGGGACGATCATATAATCTCTTAGAAATGGCAAACATTGGCAGCTCTGCTCTGCAATGTTTGCCATTTCTAAGAGATTATATGATCGTCCGGAAAAAGCATTCGACAAAGTACAGCATCCCTTTATGTTCAAAACTCTAGAAAAACTAGGGATAACAGGAACATACCTCAATATTGTAAAAGAAATCTATGCTAAGCCTCAGGCTAGCATCATTCTGAATGGAGAAAAATTGAAGGCATTCCCTCTAAAATCTGGAACAAGACAGGGATGCCCTCTCTCACCACTTCTGTTCAACATAGTTCTCGAAACACTGGCCAGAGCAATTAGACAGACGAAAGAAATTAAAGGCATAAAAATAGGAAAAGCAGAACTTAAATTATCACTATTTGCAGGTGACATGATTCTATACCTAGCAGACCCAAAAGGATCTACAAAGAAACTATTAGAGCTAATAAATGAATTCAGCAAAGTGGCAGGCTATAAAATCAACACACATAAATCAAAGGCATTCCTGTATATCAGTGACAAATCCTCTGAAATGGAAATGAGGACAACCACTCCATTCACAATATCCTCAAAAAAAATAAAATACTTGGGAATCAACCTAACAAAAGAGGTGAAAGACTTATACAATGAAAACTACAGAACCCTAAAGAGAGAAATAGAAGAAGATCTTAGAAGATGGAAAAATATACCCTGTTCATGGATAGGCAGAACTAACATCATCAAAATGGCGATATTACCAAAAGTTCTCTATAGGTTTAATGCAATGCCAATCAAAATCCCAACGGCATTTCTTGTAGAAATAGAGAAAGC
The DNA here is from genome assembly GCF_047511675.1 of Marmota flaviventris. NCBI lineage: Eukaryota > Metazoa > Chordata > Mammalia > Rodentia > Sciuridae > Marmota > Marmota flaviventris. The sequence continues at coordinate 71,624,208 of NC_092512.1, forward strand.
AATCATGAAATTCATATGGAAAAATAAAAGACCCAGAATAGCAAAAACAACTCTAAGCAGGAAGTGTGAATCAGGCGGTATAGCGATACCAGACTTCAAACTATACTACAGAGCAATAGTAACAAAAACAGCATGGTACTGTTACCGAAACAGGCGGGTGGACCAATGGTACAGAATAGAGGACACAGAAACCAATCCACAAAACTACAACTATCTTATATTTGATAAAGGGTCTAAAAGCATGCAATGGAGGAAGGATAGCATCTTCAACAAATGGTGCTGGGAAAACTGGAAATCCATATGCAACAAAATGAAACTGAATCCCTTTCTCTTGCCATGCACAAAAATTAATTCAAAATGGATCAAGGAGCTTTGATATCAAATCAGAGACACGCTGTCTGATAGAAGAAAAAGTTGGCTACGATCTACATACTGTGGGGTCGGGCTCCAAATTCCTCAATAGGACACCCATAGCACAAAAGTTAATAACTAGAATCAACAAATGGGACTTACTCAAACTAAAAAGTTTTTTCTCAGCAAAAGAAACAATAAGAGAGGTAAATAGGGAGCCTACATCCTGGGAACAAATCTTTACTCCTCACACTTCAGATAGAGCCCTAATATCCAGAGATAATAATAATACAAAGAACTCAAAAAATTAGACAATAAGATAACAAATAACCCAATCAACAAATGGGCCAAGGACCTGAACAGACACTTCTCAGAGGAGGACATACAATCAATCAACAAGTACAAGAAAAAATGCTCACCATCTCTAGCAGTCAGAGAAATGCAAATCAAAACCACCCTAAGATACCATCTCACTCCAGTAAGATTGGCAGCCATTATGAAGTCAAACAACAACAAGTGCTGGCGAGGATGTGGGGAAAAGGGAAAAGGGTACACTTGTACATTGCTGGTGGGACTGCAAATTGGTGCAGCCAATTTGGAAAGCAGTATGGAGATTTCTTGGAAAGCTGGGAATGGAACCACCATTTGACCCAGCTATTCCCCTTCTCGGTCTATTCCCTAAAGACCTAAAAAGAGCATGCTACAGGGACACTGCTACATCGATGTTCATAGCAGCACAATTCACAATAGCAAGACTGTGGAACCAACCCAGATGCCCTTCAATAGACGAATGGATTAAAAAAATGTGGCATTTATACACAATGGAGTATTACTCTGCATTAAAAAATGACAAAATCATAGAATTTTCAGGGAAATGGATGGCATTAGAGCAGATTATGCTAAGTGAAGCTAGCCAATCCCTAAAAAACAAATGCCAAATGTCTTCTTTGATATAAGGAGAGTAACTTAGAACAGAGTAGGGACGAAGAGCATGAGAAGAAGATTAACATTAAACAGGGATGAGAGGTGGGAGGGAAAGGGAGAGAGAAGGGAAATTGCATGGAAATGGAAGGAGACCCTCAGAGTTATACAAAAGTACATACAAGAGGAAGTGAGGGGAAAGGGAAAAATAATACAAGGGGGAGAAATGAATGACAGTAGAGGGGGTAGAGAGAGAAGAGGGGAGGGGAGGGGGATAGTAGAAGATAGGAAAGGCAGCAGAACACAACAGACACTAGTATGGCAATATGTAAATCAATGGATGTGTAACTGATGTGATTCTGCAATCTGTATACGGGGTAAAAATGGGAGTTCATAACCCACTTGAATCAAAGTGTGAAATATGATATATCAAGAACTATGTAATGTTTTGAACAACCAACAATAAAAAAATTTAAAAAAAAAAAATAAAAAGAAATGGCAAACATTGAACAAAACAAAATTAGATAAATGAATAATATTGATTGTACTGAGAAGAGGAAGGATAGTTCTTAGGACAGCTTATAAATGGAGGATATCTCATGATCACTATTTGGGTTTTGAAGGTTTTCTTGGGTGGTAAAGTCGAGGCATAGTGTGGGTGCAAATAGTTGAGGTTGACGAAAGGAAAGGAACATAGTTTGTGCAGAGGAATAACTTAACAGTATGGAAGGAAGCCCTGATTACGGGAGGTACTTGGTCTGATTGAAATTGGAACACAGCTAGTGTGCTTTGGACGTATAGAATGGAGAAATAAAAGATGTATGATGTGGCCGAAGAGTGGTCAGGGCCACGTCATGAGGTTAATGTAATCCCTCCTTTTAGTCCCTCTGCCTTTCCTTTTATGTGCTCTGCATTTTTCTCCTTTTTCTTTCAAACATTTCACTTCTGTCTCTCCATGCCTGTAAATTCAACTGTGTTTCAACAGATCAAAACAAGAAAAGGGGAAATGAGACATCAAACATTTATATAAATTCCCTATATATTATTAAGTGCTTTTCCAAGTTAGTGTCTTAGAATTTCAAAAGAAATAGTCGCTATATGAACAAAATGGGCAAACTTACATACATCCTTTTACATTAATTAAACATATATTTATATAAATCAATTACTTAAAATTGGACATTGTACTAATTAACAAATACTAGCATATAACCTCATTATTTGGAGAGAGAAACAGATAATGGGACACTTTAGCTCTTTGATATAAAGTCAGAGTCATTGCATCTCAGAGAAATTCTAGTGTCTCTGCAATTGCCATTCCAGGCCCTCTCCATTCCTGGTGGCAAGAATCAGACTGTCTTCTGAACAAAACTTGATGAAGGAACCATTGCTTTTCCCAGAGGAAGAATGTCTGGCAGAGTTTTCTGTAGCCGCATTAACCAAGCATGAAGTTTATCTACTTTTACCTCTCCTACCCGGCCCTAACAGCATGGAGTTAGATAACATTTATAATATTATTTTGACCATTGTTACTACCCTTGTTTTCCTTTGTGACTTTGGTCCCACTCTTGTTCTTGCTGTAACTTCATCTGTTCTTGTCTTAGTCTATTTTTGATTGCTAAAACAAAATTCTTAAGACCAGATACTTTATAAAGGATATGCATTTATTTAGCTTGTGGTTCTGGAATCTGGGAAGGCCAAGAACTTGGTGATGGCATTTGGTGGGGACCTTCTTGCTGCATGACAACATGGCAGAGGGCATCACATGTTCAGGGAGAGCTTGTGTGCTGTCTTGGTTCTTCCTCTTCTTATACGTCCACTCATGTCATCCACCCTCATAACCTCATCAAATCCTAAGGATCTCCTCGAAGGAACTTGACCTCCAAATATCATCAGCACATGAACTTTGCAGGATCCATTAACCACAACAGTTCCCTTTCATTACATCCATGACTTTCCCTTCATTATTTTTCTTTGCTGGGCCAGGAAGCCCTTCTGTTTCATGGGTACATGCGTATTCATGTCTGTTTTTCTCTGTTATATGCTAACCCCAGGCTCTGTTCATAGTCAGAGATTCTCTATCTTTAGAGTAATTGAGTAATGTCTGACTATGCCTTTAAATTCACTTGGTAAGTTAAAAAAAAATTAGATCCACTCTTCCCTGACAGGAACAAGATGTACTTGAGAGAGAAATTGAGTTCAACCCAGAAAAATAAGTGGTCGAGAATGAAAGAACCTCGAGGAGAAATCTAGCATTTAATTACACCTAATTGTCACTGTGGAAATGACTGTTTACAGTATTGTCATTTTAAAAAAAGATATTTTCAGAAGTGACATTTTGATTAGGATAATTTCCTGCTTCTGGCGTAGTAGTGCGTTTTTATCATTATTTGGCTTTGTGGTTGTCAACGCCAGCAGAACTGTTGACAGGTTTTTAGATTGGATGAATGCAGGCCCAAGATGTCTTGGTTCTAGCTGGGGTTTATTGAAAACATCAATATTTCATTGACATAAAAACAACTGTATGCCACACTAATTGGATTTGATTGTGCAACTTGCTAAACAGATATACATAAGACTGTGATGAGTTCAGCAGATCTTTTATGTGTGCAATTTGCAAAGAAAGTCAGGATTGAAACTCAGGCTTAGAAGAGCTTATAGACACATATATTATATTCAATTCAAGCCAATCAACATTTTACAACACATGCATTTGCCTCAGAAGGTTATTAGGGAAAACACTAACTCCTTTCTCTATGGCCATTTGTGCCCTAAGGTGATTTGCTGATAGTGCATATTAATATATTAGATAATAAAATGTAAGAAAAAAGAAAAGCTAATAAGATAAATCGTAATAGGGAAGAGAAAGCTTAGAGGTGACAGAATTACAATTGAGAACCAGCAAAACATGGGTAAGAGATCAGGGGAGGGAAGAGAGCAGGAAAAAGGAAGATACTGGGGAACAAAATTGACCAAATTTTGATATATTGTGTGCATGTACAAATATGTAACAATGAATTCCACTATTGTGAACAATTATAATGCATCAATAGAAAAGAACTGCAATTGAGAATATTGGAGAAAATTGTCATAAAGCATGAACAATTTCCTTTATTTAATACCAGAAAAAGTTAATGATAAATTATTTACTATGTCTTTCTGAATATTTTAAGAAGTGCAGCAAGAAACTGGATTATAGTGGCTGATCTAATTGTCATGTTATCTGAGAGAGAAAGACCAGATTACAGTATTCTAATGAAAGGGGAAAACAGTAAAGTTAATCTGTATTCATTAGCTCTATTCTAAATATTCCAAAGATCCTAAGGTAACCAAGTAGGTTCCAATTAAGCACTAAATGCTTTTATCTCATATATACTCAAATTACATTTTCAGTCTTGCCAGTGTTGCTTTTCAAATATTCTGGCAGAATTGGAAGACTTCCACCATTTATTTTATTTTTTTATCAGAGCATTATTGTTATATGTAATTATTGGGTTCATTTTGACAAAATCATGCATGCATGACATTTGATTCACTCCATTTTAGACCCTGTTTCCCTCACTTTTCATACTCTCCCCCTTCCCTTTTTTCTCCTTTTCTAATCTACTGTTCTTCTTTTCACTTATTTATTTATTCATTTTATATTTGTGCTTTCTGCATATACATAAATGTGGAATTCCCTTTGGTGCATTTATATACATCATGATTTTGTTAAATTCATTATATGTTCCTTCCCCATACCCATTCCTCCTCCCTCTCAATCTTCCCTCTCAATCTACAACTTTACTAATCTCCCTGTATCTCTGTGATATTTGAACCTAAATCCCATCTTTTCCACCATATTTTGCTCTAGCTTCCACATATAAGAGAAAACATTTTTAACACTGATTTTCTGGCTTATTTCACTTAGCATGATGTTCTCCATTTCCATCCATTTACTGGAAAATGCCATAATTTCTTTCCTCTTTATGTTGAGTTAAATTCCATTGTGTGTATATACCACATTTTCTTAACCCATTCATCTATTGGTGGGCATCTGGGCTGATTCCATAATTTGGTGATTGTGATTTGTGGTGTCGTAAACATTGATGTGACTGTATTGCTATAGTACTGTTGAGGGCCACAGCCGAGACAGGATGACGCATGGCATTTTTGCCAGAAGTAGTGGTTGAGAGGTGATGCCAGCAAGCCATTAAGATGATGACTTTTGAGTTCTCACGGAATTCTTGTTGAGTTCTAGTTGAGCTCTCACAGGGATTCCTGAAGAGTTCGCATTGGTTGGGGAAGTGCCTGAGGAGGGATTTCTGGTTGGTGGTTTCTGGAGGAGCCACGTGGCATTGGGGAGAGTTCCCAGGGAGCGTGTGTGGAGTGTGCTGGTGGAGTTTAGAAATAAAGTTTGTTCTTGCTTGAGTGGCTCGTGATTTGTGCCCAACCAGACTGCGGCATTTGGTGGCCTGTGCGGGGAACACCTGAGGGTAAGTGATAAGGTAAATTGCTCGCCCCTGAGGGAAGGCGAGAGAAGGGGTGACCATTTCAAAAAACAATGTGTTCTTGTTTTGATTTGTTTTGTTTTTGTTTCCAGCTTCCTATCCCTAGAACTTTCTCAGACAAACTGGGAAAAATGGTTGGCTCAAGGTTTGAAGTTGTTCGCCCCTGAGGAAGAGATATAAATAGACCACAAATGCACATGTCAAGAAAATAGGAAAATTGATACAATGATTTTTTTGTTCCGTTTTTGTTTCATTCTGATTCGGTTTTGTTTTGTGTTATCTTGTTGGGTTGCATTATCTTTATAGTAGATTAGAATTTAGTAAAAAACAAACCAAAAGAGTGTTAAGTAAATTGTTAGAGGTTCAGACCATGGAGAAAGACATTTTAGATCAAGTAAAAGAGAAGGTCTCTTGAGCTAGTCAGACAGAGGAAGAAAATTTAAAGGAGGAGGAACTATCAGGGAAACAGTTACAACAGGAGGCTGCTACTAAGATCTTTCTATCACCAGAGGGCGTAAGTGTCCAACCAACAGCTCCATCTATAGAGACAACATATCCTATGGGGCTCCCAACCCCCATAGTTGATAGATGGGATCCTGAGACAGGACCTCAAAGATTAGCATGCCCTGTACTTGAGCAGGCAGGAGGGCAGCGAATTCACTGTGCTTTAGATTTCAAAACAGTGAAGCAGTTAAAGGAGGCTGTAACAACCTATGGTCCCCAAGCACCCTTCACTGTAAGCATGGTCGAATCCATTACCAACTTGGACATGATGCCAGCAGACTGGGCTAGTATGTGTAAAGCTGTGCTAAATGGAGGACAATATTTGTTATGGAAGGTTGCCAATGAGGAATTTTGCACGGAGACGGCTAGGCGAAATGTAGCAGCCGGTTATCCTCAAAGAAATCTAGATATGTTGTTAGGAAAAGGACCTTATGAGGGTCAACGGCAACAAATTGAATATGATCCTGCTATATGTTCACAAATTGCTGCAGATGCAGTTAGAGCATGGAAGACTTTACAAGGACATGGAGATTTACAAGGTCAATTATCTAAGATAATACAAGGAGCTAATGAACCTTACGCTGAATTTGTAGATAGGCTTATTCAAACAGCTACCAGAGTTTTGGGGGACACAGAATAAGCAGTGCCATTAATTAAACAGCTAGCCTTTGAGCAAGCAAACAGATGGTGCAAGGAGGCCATTAGATCATGGAAACATGGAGATTTAAACACATATATCAAATTATGTAGAGATATTAATGAACAAGGGCAAGTCCTGGCAGCTGCAGTAAAACAGGCTTTAGATGCCAGGCCGAAAACATGCTATAATTGTGAACAAACAGGACATTTTAAAAGGAATTGCCCCATAGGAGGAGGGTTTAACAAAGCTAGGAATCAAAGGAGTAGAATACCGGGTATTTGCCCACGATGCCATAAAGGGAGACATTGGGCTAATGAATGCCATTCTCAAACCACCATAGAGGGTACTCCATTATCAAAAAATGGACAAGGGGCTGGGAATGTGGCTCAAGCCATAGGTCGCTCGCCCGGCATGCGTGCGGCCCGGGTTCGATCCTCAGCACCATATACCAACAAAGATGTTGTGTCCGCCGAGAACTAAAAAATAAATATTAAAAAATTCTCTGTCTCTCTCTCTCTCTTTATCTCAAAACAAACAAACAAACAAAAAACGGACAAGGACCAGGTGTTTACCCATGATATCATGGAGAAAAGCATCAGGCTCCATTGCCAAAAAACGACAGGGGGGCCCAATGCTCCGGGGCCCACAACCACAAATATACGGGGCAATGGAGGAACCCAGCAACACCAACAGGGTAGTGCACAGGACATATTATCCATTAGATCCCTCATCAGACAAACCAGAGGGAGCACAGGGTTGGACATCTGCGCCTCCGCCAGAGCAGTACTAACTCCAGAGATGGAAGTTCAAATCATTCCCACAGGAGTAAAAGGACCTCTTCCCCAAGGAAACAGTAGGCTTATTATTGGGACGCAGTTCTTCTACTCTAAAAGGACTTATGATAAGTCCTGGGGTAATTGATCCTGATTATGAAGGTGAAATAAAAATTATAGCTAGTTCTCCAAGAGGTATATCAGTAATTTCACCAGGAGATAGAATAGCAGTTATTAATAATACCCAGCCTGCATGATAAATTTTCCAGTCGTACTGTAGAAAGAGGTTCCAGGGGTTTAGGCTTCACAGGTGTAGATTGGGCTATGCTTTCTTTAAATTTAGATTCTCGCCCAATGCTAAAACTAAATATTCAAGGATATGAATTTAATGGGCTACTGGACACAGGTGCAGACCTTAGCATCATATCTCGTCAAGAATGGCCGAAACATTGGCCATTACAACAGGCCACTCAAATGCTTCGAGGCCTAGGAGTAGCAACTAATCCCCATAGAAGTGCAATGGTATTAGATTGGAAGGATTCTGAAGGATGTGAAGGAATTATACAGCCATATGTATTGGATCATCTTCCTATAAAGGAAGATGTCCTAGATCAATTAGGTTTGACATTAACAAATAACATCAATCCAAATGCACCCACTATTAGGGCTAGACAAGGTTTTAGGAAAGAAAAAAGATTAGGAGAACAAGAATAAGGTATAGCAGCACCAATTCGAATAGATCAAGGAATAAATAGACATGGATTGGGTTTTCAGAAGGGGTCACTGATGCAATAAAAACTACTTGGAAATCAGAAAGACCAGTATGGGTTCTTCAGTGGCCCCTGACTAAAGAAAAGATACAAGTAGCCCATGACCTGGTCAAACAACAATTAGCAGAGAGACATATACAACCTTCCGTATCTCCCCATAATACTCCCACTTTTGTCATCAAAAAGAAATCTGGTAAATGGAGATTATTGCAAGATTTAAGAGCCATTAATAATGAGATGGTTATTATGGGACCTGCTCAATCAGGGATTCCCCAATTGTCTGCTTTGCCAAAAACCTGGCATGTTTTAGTTATAGATATTAAAGATTTTTTTTTCAATTCCAATTCACCCTAAGGATAGTCCACGTTTTGCATTTACTATGCCTGCACTGAATCATGAAGGTCCCGATCAGAGATATGAATGGAAATTACTCCCTTAAGGGATGACCAACAGCCCAAGTATGTGTCAAATTTTTGTTAACAAAGCAATCCAGCCACTTAGAAATCAAAATCCTGAACTACAGATATTTCACTATATGGATGATGTATTGTTAGCACACAAAGATAAAAACACATTGCTAGAATGTTATGCCACCCTTACAAATTTATTAAGAAATTATAATCTAGAGATAGCAATAGATAAAGTACAATTAAATTTTCCAATTAATTATTTAGGAATTCTATTATCCTCAACCATGGTCCATCCACCAAAAATTCATATACGAGTAGATCAACTCAAATTACTTAACGACTTTCAAAAGTTATTAGGAGACATAAATTGGATAAGGCCTTATCTAGGCATACCAACAGGAGAGTTGGGACCTTTATTTGATATCCTAAAAGGTCCATCAGATCCAAATTCACCCCGCAGTTAATGCCTGAAGCAAGAAAGGCATTATGATTTGTCTCAAATCCATAACAGCTGATATCCAGAGCTCCAGCTTGGCTCTTCTTACATCTTGCGACAGTGATTCACCCACACCTGGAGGCTAATGAATAATGAACACCATTAAGGCCTATTTCAAATGTAAAAAAACCTTGAGGCTTGCTTGTGGGAATACCTTCAGACCCATATGCAAGTTACAGGAAAAAGGATGGGATATCCAAATAAGAGTCAAACCCAGGTGGTAACCAGGATGCTTTTTTCAATATCTATTTTATTATTGCCTTTTCCCACATCATGAAGTTCTGTTTTATTTTTTGAGCTCATACAGACCTAGGTTAATTCCTATCTTCATCCCAGTGCCGGTGAAGACAAAGATAAAACCAAACTACAGCTTCTGCGATAGCTATCACAACAAACTGTATAAACTGATGCATCAATGAATAATGTAACTCAACAAGTAATGCTCAATCAAGGAGTCGATTTACTTTGGGAGGAAATGGACATATTGATGGATTCCTCTGCTTTGAACTGCTTGCAGAACTTGCCTGGACTATGTATCACTTGTATGCATTGTGAACTATTTGTTGGTGCAGCAAAATTGTGGTGGTGCTGGGGCATCTTTGCCAATGGTGGCATCAGTGGTATAATTTTTCCAAAAAGAGCCATCATGTGGCTTGGTGTCATGGCATTTTGCATCCTCCTCCCTTCTGCTAGTGATGGTCTAAAATTTGGGGGCCAACAGAGGTGAGGCAAAGAACCTCACCCCCCCACTGGCACCAAGGCCAAATTTGGGGGCCAACAGAGGGGAGGCAAAGAACCTCACCCCCTCACTGGTGCAAAGGCCAAATTTGGGGGCCAACAGAGGTGAGGCAAAGAACCTCAACCCCCCACACTGGTGCATAGGCCTATCCACAAGTATGGTTGTATGCTGGACCGGTAGTCAGTGATGGGTAAGATCCAATTGCAGTGGTACCAACCTAAGACAGGAGGCTGATGCCTTGAAGTCAGCTCATCTGATGACGGGTAAGGACCATATGTAGTATTGGACAACCTAACAGGCACGGTCCGTAAGCCACATTGCTTGTTGTTTAATTAAACAGAAGGGGGAAGATGTTGAGGGCCACAGCCAAGTCGGGATGACGCATGGCATTTTTGCCAGAAGTAGTGGTTGAGAGGTGATGCCAGCAAGCCATTAAGATGATGACTTTTGAGTTCTCCTGGAGTTCCCATTGAGTTCTGGTTGAGCTCTCGCGGGGATTCCTGAAGAGTTCAGATTGGTTGGGGAAGTGCCGGAGGAGGGATTTCCAGTTGGTGGTTCCTGGAGGAGCCACGTGGCATTGGGGAGAGTTCCCGGGGAGCGTGTGTGGAGTGTGCTGGTGGAGTTCAGAAATAAAGTTTGTTCCTGCTTGAGTGGCTAGTGATTTGTGCCCAGCCAGACTGTGGCATAGTACATTGATTTTGGTTCTTTCTGATAAATACCAAGGAGTAGGATAGCTGGTTTCCATGGTGGTTTCATTCTTAATTTTTTGAGCAATCTTCATACTGTGTTTGAGAATGGTAATACTAATTTGCAGTCCCACCAACAATGTATGAATGTACTTTTCTCCATACCAACCTCACCAACACTTATCATTATTTGTAGTCTTGATGGCTCCCATTCTGACTGGAGTGAGATTAAAATCTAGTGTAATTTTTATTTGCAGAGTTCCACCATTTATATCCTAATCTTGAAATCTCAAATCATTTAAAATAGTCACAATAAATGGATTACAAATTGGATGTAGTATGTGTGTGTTCCCTTTCTTTTTTCTTTTAAAATGATTTTTAGCAACCATTGATTAAATATAGCAAGTAAAAATAATCAAGAGAAATATAAAAGTCTTCTCTAACCCATTCATCAGAAATGTTTTGTTAAAAATTTAATATATACTCTGAGTCTTCTCATGCTGTTACTTGTTATTTAACAAGAATGAATTATACTTTTATAAACTGGTTTCATATAGAAATGTATCTCCCATAAAAATTCTATTGATAAATTAAGTGTAATGGCATTCTACTGTGTAAATACACAATAACATTGAATTCATTTCCTATTTTGTTGGGTATTTATTTTTTGTTTCCTTGCAATTATAACCATTACCTCCTAGGGTAAATTCTTACTGACAGATTTGCTATATGAAAAAAAAAATGTGAATAGTTTAAGGAACTTCACACATATTGCCTAATTTCCCTTTAAAGAGATTTTTACATATGTAATCTCAGAAGTACAGTTATCATTTCTCTGTATTTTTGCCTCCATTTTCTCATCTGTGAAATAGGAATAATTATAATAATAGTATTCTTTCCTACTTTCTAGGCTTTTTGGGAAAATAAACTACAATGATATATGACTATATTTTATATGACAGAATTTGTAACCTGAAGTTCCAAGATCCTGATGAGATTTTCTCCAGTAACCTGCAGTTCTCTATCATGTTACTTTCTCAAGTTCTTCCGTGGCTGCTGATTGGTTCCACCTCTTTCTCTATGCCCCTTGTCTGTCCTGTTTCTGTCTTTCTCTCTTTCTAAGTTCTTACGTCGTAGGCACCAGCCAATCATTTCCCATTTAGTAGTAATAAGAGTCTGAAGAGAGAGTATTATGACCCACTCAACCAATCAGTTTATGTAGTTGCATCTTTTTTTAAATCTACTTAATCCTTAAAACCTCATATACCATATTAGTTAGAAATAACATTGTTTCCCCCTCAATTTTTCATGCTGCTCTGTGAAAGATCCCGTAAAACCTAACGGTTTATATATTGTAAAGGAAGAGGAAGGGTCAGTCCATTTCTTTATATACTCTAAATACAGATCACTTGATTTGTCGACCATATGGCTTTTCTTCTGGGAGAAGCCATTCTCTTTGTTTTGTTGTGATTTACCCTTCTGTGGTAGACCTTATGCATGATTGCAAGGGTGTCTCCATCTACTTTCCTGAGGAAGATTATCTTCTGTATTCCACTTGATCTCCTAATTTCACATAATTTTTGAAATATCATAGAACTTTCCTTATTTAAAAAAAATATTTAATCAGTCTCTGGCAGGAAGACTCTGCAGTTAGGGCAACTGCTATAGGTAGATAACACTTATCAATGAATGTAATCTTAGGAAAAGCCATTAATGTCCTGAGATCTGAGTCTTTGCTTGGAAAGTCTAGAGATTCGCTCTTGATATCCTGCCTGGGTATCTCTGACCTATCTCTGAAAAAATAGCTCACCCCTACCGAAATGCATATCAGACAGGTGAGGACAGCTGAATTCCAAGTTTAAAAAAAGATTTACTGTCCTTATGGACCAGCTGGTGATCATGCCTAGAAGGCTCTTGTCTTGGAGTCAAGCATAATAAATAGAAAAAAAAATTATTCAAAAATATTTCATTTATTTATTTTTGCAAGAAGTCTTCATTTCTGGTATTCAATATAGGCAATATATGTATTTTGTCGGATTTTCTGTTTGTATGAGTAGAGCTATATGAGACTCTGAAGATTCCTCAGGAATGTTGTTGAGAGCTATAGGAGATAAATGTCCTGATCTTACACTGTTTTACACAAAGATGGCCCAATACACTGACATCACAAAAACAAATGTTTAACTTTTGTTACTAGATAACTATTTAAAACTGTGGTCAGTAAGATCTTTCCGCTGGGTGAGACTTGGGTGGACACTGCCAGCCAGCATTTACATATTACTGTAGTTGACAGTCTCCCTTCTGGTTGAAAAGTTGCTTTTTTTTTTTTTTTTAGGTTTGTTAAGTGCAATCAGATAAGTCAAGAAGCTTCCTTTGCATGATTTTTTTTATATCTGTGTTTTTATCTGTTATTCTGGTTTTTGCTTGGAGATCCATTATTTTTTCATTTGTAAATTAAGAGGTCTCACATCTCTAAGTTAGCTCAGTTAGTACTTTAAACAATGCTGTTTTTATCATGCCCATCAAGCTGCTTGCTAGGAAGAAATACATTTGGATCTGGTAGGTTCCTCTAAGTTTCAGGTCCAACATATACATCTGCATGTACAATGCAAGCATAAATATGCTTCTAAGTTATTAGCTTCAGATTTATGCTTCAAACTGTAGTGTGCCATAATAGTGGACCCTTCTGGGGAAAATTATGCAAAAACTCCCCCACCCCACACTGTTGCTCATTCTGATTCTTTAATTTTTGCTGAAAGTTGGTCATACCTTTTCTATGGTCCCTGGTATGTCCTGGAATATCTTGTCCCAGCATGCCCAAGAGGAGAACCAGGTACTGACTAGGTGCTGAAAAACAGTTGTTGAATGAAATTATGTATGTTTATATCATTAAGCAGTCTGAATGAGACTGTGTAGCTTCCTTGGTAGGATAGGGGGAGATTTATCTTCCACTAAAAGTGGCAAACAAGACTTTGGAATAAATATAGCTGTTTTTCAAGCAGTCTGCCCTTCAGATGTGTGTCCTATTTAGAAGTAGACACTTGGCCACACTGCCCTTTCTTGGCAGACTGTTATAATAGGAAGGGACATTTTACTGCTAAGTACTTTAGAGATGGAAATTTGGCTGGTTTCAATTCTGTTTTCTGGAAATATTATATTAAATTTTTCTTAGCTTCTGGAGGAGATATCAATTTTGAGTTCCCAACCATCTCCTTGAAATCTCAATAGGTTCCTTAACTAGAAAGGGAAAAGACATTCATAGCAAAAACAATGGATCAGAAGAACCCGTATTCAATGACTTTTGCCAGTCTAATGTTCAGAGTACAAATATTTTGCTGTTTTCATCAATGGCAGATTTACAGTCTGGCCCAACAACATGTTTGGAATGAGGGACTGTCTGTGTCATATATGGAGCTGGCCTCTGCGGCTGGGTCTGGGCTTTTGTTGCCAGCAGATTGCTTTCCTTGCTAAACAAAAAAGACAAGATTAATTGGTTAATAGTAAAACTCTAGGATGTATGATTAAATGTTGCGTAACAGCAAACATTATGTGTTCAGGAAAAGAAACGATGCCCAGTAGAAGCTTAAATGAGTTTCCTGAAGAGGGTGCAGTTTGCCCTCTGCTATTGCCGATCACTATTAACTCTAATAGGCTAATCTTGTTTTTTTAAATAATTAAAAAAACTTTGACAAGGAATGTGGTTCAATTATTCTGTGTGGACGTAGCTGTTATTTTCCCTCAGCCAAATATATTGTTCTCTCTCTCTCCATCTATTTTGAAAGATTGGAAATGTGGGGTCCAATAATAACATGATGGAACAAAGCTCACTGTGGAAGCAGATGGTGAAATTTTAACAAACGAGAGATTGGAAGATTCCAACCTTTATTTTGGTGATATATTTTCTACTAAAGAGGATTATCTAGTGCTGGGGCTGGGGCTGGGGCTGGGGCTGAGCCGTAGGACGCTCACCTAGCACATGCGAGGCCCTGGGTTCAATCCTCAGCACCACATTTTAAAAAATAAATAAATAAAGGTACTGCATCCAACTACAACTAAAAAAATAAATATTTTTTAAAAAAGGATTTTCTTTAAACACTACAAAATAGGGTTTTCCTGACTAAGAAGAAGCTGAAAACCAAGAAAGAGCAAAAACAATGCAATATGCTTTCATATTGACTTAGAGAAGTTGTATTTTTGCGAATTTAAATGACTCAAATTGAGTGTACAAATTCATAGTATATCCCCTTTAGTTCATAGGCCAACACCTCACTATAATTACTCTGTGCCAATCATTGTCCTCTCACTAGGAAAAAAGTACTTTAAATCTCATGATAGCCCTGTGTTATTTGTCACTCCCATCGTGGGGATAAAGACATGGAGGCACAGACAAGTTAAGTAAGTTGTCTAAGGTTATAAATCAAACAAATGGAAGGAGAAAGTAGGATTCAAACCCAGGTAACACGATATCAGTATCCATGAGCTCAGTCCCCATTCTATACCTGCTAAGCTGATACACAGGAGTGCCAGCTTACTAGTGGCAGGAATTTTAATTTTCAAGATAGTAGATTAAGTATGCCCTGGAATCCACTTAAGATAAGGTTAGTTAATCTATAAATAAAATTGTAGAATTTGTGATTAGATGTTAAATAATTTAAAAACACTAGTAAGTGGGACTATATTCCCCACTAAAGCCAGTGTGAATGTATTGGAAGCAAATCATTCCAATAGTTCTTTCTAATAGGATAACTAGGCTCACTGATAAGACCCATGGAGAAGAAATAGCTTATCTGAGATTTTTTTTCCCCAGACAATTGGAAAAGCCTTTCATATGCTGAAGACAGATGTGCATAAGATGGGGAATTGTGTAGCGAGTGATTGTGCAGATATTTGGAGCTTATCGAATCATTCTGCCCATGAGGACGGATTGGTGATAGTTGTGAGCCTGGAGGACCATCCCTGCTGCCAGAACATGTCTTGTTCAATATTAAGTTTCAACCAGAAACTTAAATATAAAAGGGAAGCCTTATTTTTTTAAAAAAATACATTACAAAAAAAATTCTGAAACTTAAGATCAATACGAAACTCAGAATTTTGATTTCAAATGTTCTAAGTGCAAATTGTCATTACCAAGTAGCTAGAATAATGAGAACTATGTGGTGATATTAAATATAAGAAGGAAGACTTGGAACATCACACATGTCTTCAACCATGTGGAAGGTGGTTGTACAGGTCATGTAACTATTCTATGTATGTTCAGGAGACAAAGGTAGAATCAGTGGGTAAATAACACATTAAGCCTTCCTAATGATATTACTGTTTAAAAATCGAATGAGTCATCTTTTCTTCTATAAGCTCTTTAATGTCTATGACTGGCCTTAGCTAATGATCAATTCTGCTTAGATCTGTGAGTTGAGAAATATTAATGGATTCCCTCTGCCTCCTTTCCAAATGCCTTATACCATTTGATCTCCTACAGACTCTTAACTGTCCTTGCTGTTTAAGGCATTAGGCAAGGGTTGCACTATCTTAGCACAGGTGACTGTTTTGAGACTGTCCTGCAGGGATATTTAGCAGAATGTCCTATAGGGTATTTAGCAGAATTGCTGACTTTAACCCACTGAGGCAGGAATAGCCCTCCGTTAGTAGTGACAATCAAAAATGTCTCCAGGCAAATGTACCCTGAGGAGCAAAATACCCAGATTGATAACTTTTGCTTTAGGGAAAGGCATTTAGATTCTTGTTAAAATGCAAATGTTAGGAGCTGTCTGAAACAATTACTGACCTCTGATTTTTCAGTCTGGCCTAATATGTCATTTAGCACTGTAAGCTATGGCTAGATGGGATTGAATTTAGGACAAGTGAAGTCAGGGAGATAGTATGACAAGAATCACCAAAACCCAGCTGTCTTAGCCATTTGGGCTGCTATAACAGAATTACTATAAACTGGGTGGCTTCTCCACAACAGAAATTTATTTCTAGAGGCTGGAAGGTCCAGAACCAAGTTGTAGAGGATCTTCTCTCACTGAGTGCTCACCTGGTTGAATGGGCAAGGGAACTCTCTGGGGTCTTCGTTTTTAGAGCACTAATCTTATTCTGGAGGGCACTTTCATGTCTTAATCACCTCTCAAAGACCCCTTCTTAAATACTGTTACATTTGGTATTACATTTCAATATATGATGAGGGTGGGGAGGACACAAACATCAGCCTATAACAACTACATACAGAGAGCAGCTAAGTACAGGGTTTTAGTGGCGCATAAGTCCAGGTGGGATTCCCAGTAGGTGTTCCTGTCAAGCCAGGAAACAAAACACTTCTTTTACTTACTTAGCATATATGACATATGCGGCTACATATAAAAGAATACAAAATGAAGATAATTTGATCTTTGATTTTGAACCTAACAGCATGAACTCCCTTTCTAGCCTAAGAACTCTTACTTTGAACTTTTCATAAGTCTTTGAAATATTTTCTTTGTAAATTATCTCTTAGCCCCTAATTACATTACAAGTTTATTAAGAAAAGAAATTGTCCATTGAGTCACAGTGCTCTCTGCTCCCTGCTCTGCCTTAGCATCTCTCACCATGTCTTCGTCATGTTCCAGAAAATAGTTGTTTTGAATAAAAAATGAATGAAATTGCATTCTGTGGAACCTTGAATAATAAGGTTTAGATGGGACAGTGAGAGATTTGGGAGGTTCCCAAGGCCTTCCAAGCTGAAGGATGGTACCATGTAAAGAGGGGCTTGAAACATTTAAGCAAAATGTTTTCTTGAAGGAATATCTTGGTGTACTGGATCATGGTGCCTGAAGAAAGTGGAAGATGGACAATTGATTTGTTCTACACAAGGAGCATCGTCGATGTCAGGCTGGAAGTGGGTGCTTATGTTGGTAGGCAAGTGGGAACAGATATTTGTGCAAGTGAATGCTTATCAAATTGCTGTTTTGGGAAGATACATCTTTCACAGTGGTTCGTGGGGGTGACTGGGGTGTAGAAGCCACTAATTAATGTTTATTGATAGGGAAGAAATGATAATGGCCTGACCTAAGGTGTTAGGTCAGTGGAATCAAGAAAGGAGGACACAGATGGGACTGTTAGGAGGTTTAATTAAATAGTTATGAAGCAAATGAGAGTTGGACAAAGATGGTTATGAAGTTTCAACTGCGGATAAAGACAGTAATATTAGTTCCATTAAAAATAGAGAAAGGAAGACAGTTATTGTGGTGGAGAGGATAATGACAAAAGTTCTGAGCAGACAGAGTTCCTAGGCAAGAAGACACAGTAATGGATGAAGATTTGCCATGAGCAAGTAGTTTGCTTCACAGAACTGTGGACAGAAGGAAGAAAGCCACTCTTAATATCTGTGAAGAACCCCAATCCAAATAGGTCATTCCTTGTGATATATAGCTCATTGTTTTCTGAAATCTAAAATATCCAGTAAGCAATCAGGCAGGAATATGTCATCTCTGGTTAGTGTTTTTTTTAGCCTTAATGCATAGGTATTATTTTGAAAAAGAAAATGATTGTTATTTCCTCTCATCCAATGTCTGGTCATTTAGCTCTGGTTAGTAAAAGCTACCTACTTGCACTCAAACTTAAACTTTCCATTGTTGCAGGAATTCTTTGCTGTTTGAGCTGCTCTCTGATGAGCACTGACTGCATTTCCTGGTGGTTGTATCACAGCAATACTTGATTGCCTTCTATTGTTGACGATTATTTTCTACTGATCATTTTCAGTCATGGATGCTATGAAGATTACTTCTGGTTTTTGTTCCTAAGAACCATTTTGAATTCGATTTTTTCTTTCCTTCCTATTTTTCCTTTTTCTTTCTTCTTCTTTTTTAAGTGAGATAGACATTTCATTTACTGTCCCCTCCCCTTAACTCACCATTCGATGGAAAAAAATTTTCCCAAAGCCTCTATAAAGAAAGGGTTTTGGGATAACATGCAGTTACTTAATTTTGTGTTTAGCAACTTCAACCACTAAGCTTCCTCATCTCTTTGTATCTCGTTTCAGAGCCCAGGGGAGACTAACCTTTCTTTTCTTCTCTCTAGAGTTGATAAAATGTCTTGACTTTCCCAGCTAGCAGAGAAACCCCTCCTCTGAAGTATAAAGTACTATAACCACTGTCCATCTTTATTGTAGTGGAGTGCATTTTGATATATAAGTTTTTTCTCTACTATCACAGTTTAAAGTCCTTGGGAATAGGGACCTACCCAAATTGCATAGCAGGCTGAAGCAATATGGTTTTATGATAATGAATCTCTTAAGAAATGAGCAGTGGATATTCATAAAGTTATTTTTTAAATTAATCTTTCTTGATACATGTCAGTTGATTGATACCAAAACATGCAGTCAAAACAATGCTAAGAGGACTAAAATAAGAAGACTTTTGTTTTAGACTATTTAGAGGAGTGGAATGACCTCACATCCTTTAAATCACCTTCCATGAATCTGGTCTCAGTAAAACAGTGATTCTTAAAACCATATTGCATATCAAAATCATCCAGAGGGCTTATTAAAGCATAATTTGCTAGGACCCATTCTCAGAGTTTTTGATTTGGTAGATATAAAGTCATAGCTAAGAATTTGCACCTCTAACTCCCAAGCATGCTGATAAAGCTGGTCCAGGGACCACATTTGAGAACTACATTCTAAATTTAGCTTTCCATGAGTGTTGTAAATTTCTCATTAGCCATTTCTGTCAAGTAAGTGCACCACGACTCTTTTTTGCATTGCCAGTTGATAAAGAATGCATGTAAAACTACCAATTACCAGGTGTGCTGCTCAGCAGGTAGTCAGTGAATTGAAGCTTTATCATTGCTAATAAGATCTGGCATCCATATTTTTGTATGCATTTATTATAGAGATTTACTAACTCCCCAGCTCTGCTAGAAAATGGAGGTAGAATAGTGAGCAAAACCGCGTCCTCATGGAGCCTGTAATGTATTGAGGAAAAAGAATAGAAAGTATACAGCTATAAAGGTCCAAAGACATAGTTCTCAGGATGGGTGATCTTGGACATGCTCCTTACTTTCTACCTCTGAGATGTAGTGATGAGAATAATACTTGGTAGTGGCCATGAATTAAGTGAGCTATCTAATGTTGTAAGTGCCATTTGTGCTATTGAATGCTACAAATATGTGAGGTATAAATTTAAAAAAAAAAAGAATGCTCCTGGTACGTGATGAGACCAGGAAATAGAGAAAACGTGATTATCTTAGGCATTGTGATGATACCTTTCATTTCAAGTATATCCAGTGCCTAAATGCACTGGATATCCAGGTTGTTATACATGCCACTTAAGCCTCCCTCATTAAGAGATGTGAATTGATTTTGTAATTATTATACAAAAAGGGCATGGTTGACTATTGTCTTCAATTGTTACTTAGGAACTCTGGATTTATCAAGCACTTGGAGACTGATTTATCCAAGGGGTTGTACATTAAAAACCTGAAGGTGTGATTGAATAAAAGAAAGTGAGTTTTTGATATATATATATAAGGTGGCTTGGCAATTTATTTTCTGTTTGCTTTCCAAAAGGCTTAGTGAATTTATGTGGAGAGAAATATATTTGTTTTTCACATCAGAAGCAAAAATCTGATTCAAGGACAGTTTCTTTGGATAGAAATTGTTTTTAGCTTACATAATCCCAGTGCTGACCCTGTTTCTTTTAGAACCTTTGCTAAGGTGCTTATGTATTAAGGCATATGAGTAAGCATCATGGTGAGCTGTATTATCTCCTCAAGGGATCTGTCTCCCCACCGTTAGGAGTAGAAAGGTGGCTCCTTTGTTTCCCCAGATTTATGTATCTTACCTTGTTTCAAATTTGAATGTGATTTGCCTTTTTCCCTTACTGCTATTGTACTTTTCCTTTGGGGGTGGGATCTTTTGCCATGGACAGAATAAGAAGAAAGCAGGATACAATGACTGTGCACTTGATTGGGGTGTGTGATGTGGGTGCTGCCTCTGAGTCTGGCAGTCTGTCCCCTGGACCAGTCCCCTACTGTTTTAGTCAGCTATTTTTTTGCCTCTGTGACCAAAAGACCTAAGAAGAACAATTTTAGAAGAAGAAAAGTTTGTTTGGATCATGGTTTCAGAGGTCTCAGTCCATAGATGGATGACTGTGCTTTGGACCTGAGGTGAGGCAGAACTTCATGGTGGAAAGCTGTGAAGAGGAAGGCCACTCAGGACATGCCAATAAGGAAGCAGAAAGAGGAGGGCTGTGGAAGAGAGAGAGAGAGAAAGAGAAAGAAAGAGATGTCTTTCCATTTATCAGAGACATATTATAAACCCTAAGGCATACCTAGTGACCTACCTCCTCCAGTCATTAATCCACTCAAGTGGATTAATGCACTGATTAGGTTAATGGGTCTCATAACCCAATCATTGGACCTCTAAAATATTGTTTTCTGGGGGTACTAGGGATTGAACTCAGGGGCACTCAACTACTGATCTACATCCCCAGCCCTATTTTGTATTTTATTTAGAGACAGGGTCTCACTGAGTTGCTTAGCGCCTAGATTTTGCTGAGGCTGTCTTTTCTGTCTCAGCCTCCTGAGCTGCTGGAATTAGAGGTGTGTACCACCATGCCTGTCTCTAAAATTTTTTGCATTGTCTCATATGTGAGCTTTTGGAGAACATCTCATGTTTAAGCCATAACACATGCATGTTAGCACCTGAAGTGTTTTGTGTGGGAGTTGAAGACCATCAACTGAGTCTTTTCTTGAAAAAGCAAAGCCTGAAAGGTCATATAAATTTAGAACTGTTTAAATCTGTGATTTCTTTTTAGTGAAAAGGAGATATCTACCTGCTTTCTACCTATAACAAAAATGGATCAAGAAGAGATAGCACAAAGGTCATATATGTAATGGCAAAAGCTCTGGTAGTGCAAGTTGCCATGTATCGGAGGGGATTCTGAATGAGGCAGTGTCATATGGAACTCTTTACAATTCAGACAGACTCCTTCTGTGCTGCTGTTTCCTCTTTTCATTGGCTATGGGAATGTTATCGATTTTGATTGTGCAGGCTAAATATCTTCTACAGATTTTGGGACCCGGAGATCTGAATTGGTATTTAAATTTCACCATTTATCAACTTGGTTTTATTTCTCTAACATGGAGACGAAAGTTATCTTTAAGAGTGTTGCAGTCTGTCTCAGAGTTCTCCAGAGAAACAGAACCAATAGAGATTTATTTTAAGGAACTGGCTCATGTGATTGTGGATCCTGGCAAGTGTGAAGTCTGCAGGGCAGGCTGGAAACTCAGGCAACCATCAATGCTGCAGTCTGGAGACAGAATTTATTCTTTAGAAAACTTTAGTTTTTGGTCTTAAAGCCAAACTAATTGGATGAAGACCATCTTTATTATCAAGATAATGTAAATAAAATCAATGATTTTAGATGCTAACCACAGCCAAAAAAAAAAATGATTTTGCATCAAAACCTAGGTTGGTGGTCAGTTAAATAACCGGATACTGTGACGTAGCCAAGTGACATGTTAAACCGCTACACAGGCATCTTAAGAAAAACAGCTAGTATTTATTTTTAAATGAACTTGGTACTTACATGAATTATTTCATTAACTGTCATAGAAACTGCAGGAGGAGATATTGTTATAATCTGAGAAAGGATAAAACTTGCCACTGTAACTCATACAAACACAGGAGCCAGGCTGTGTCTGGGACAGACTCCTGTCACAAAAGTTTTCAAATTCAAACCAGGAAAGAGAATGGTTTTATGTCTTTAGTCCAATGCTGGTGTCTCAAAGTTACTCAAAGATACTCAGCCTGCACAATCAAAAGCCCAATGGTACTGGTGTCTCAAAGTCCAAGGCTGTACAACAGTATTGGTGACTGTGTCCTGTACCCTATTTAACATTGTCAGAGACGCAGCTATGATGATGAAATTCAGAGAAAGATAACTACCCTGTGTGGTCCAAGAGCCTTTCCCATTCTTCAATTTGGCCTTGTTCACTGATTTTTTTTCTTCTTTCTTTAAGCAACTTTGAGTTGGGCTTCTGTCACATGATATCAGGATTCAGCATAATACTGTCATCTTTTTATGACAGTGACAGTTAACAACCAATTATAAATTCTCAGTAGGTTAAACCACGTGATCCCCCATACTGCATCTACATCTGAGACAATGGTAAGTTCTGGTCTCTGTCATCTTCACTCAAAACTCTCTGTTTTCTGAAGTTTAGCCAGCCCCCACAGCAGGGGTACAGGAACATGGCAGATCTTGAACTGGCTCTTAGATAACTTCTCTTCAGAGTGTCAGAAATCACTTCTGCTTACATTTCCTTGGCCAAAGCAAATTACCACAAGAAACTGGGAAAGTGCAAACCTACCATGTGCTCCAAAAGAGAAAAAGCAGGAAAATGAAGGACTTCACTATTTAATACCAAACTGTTCCTACAAAGTGTCACTCATGTGAAGCATCAGGGAGGGTTTTGTCTGTAAAAGGTGATTGATGTTATGAGATTGTAAATTTGGATTTCAGAATTAGGAATTCTTCCATTATTTGCCACTATTTTTGTTGATTAGCTGCAAAATACTTTTCTTCTCTGAGATCTTAAAATTTTTCTTTTTTAAAAAATAGATTTCTACTCCACCCCCACACTTAGTTCTTTAGTCAATCTGGAGTTTATTTTTCTTTGGAGGTCAAATTAGGAATCCAATTTTATTTTATGTAGAGAGAACAAATTGTCTCAATGCCCTTTATAAAATAGATCTATTTTCTCCTCTGATATGTAAGCCCATTTCTAACATATCACATTCCCATATTTACTTGGGAACATAGAGAATTTTTATTTTCTTTGCAATATTCTATTTATTTGTAGTTTAAAAAACCCTAGAAAAAAATAATGTAAGCTACCTTTGAGTTGCAAGTGCAGTAATGTTCACTGCATTATTCTTTGTAATTTCTGTATCTTTTCCCAAGATATTAATGTTCTGCCGAAACTTTTTTCTTTTTTTGGAAATTTTGTAACTACTATAGAAAAATTCCAATACAAAATAATTTTGGTCATCAAGTACTTTTCCCAGTTGTGCTTTACTTTAAAAAATACTTAATACAAAGGTATTCCAGTTAAGTATATAAAAAGTGGGTAGCCTCTGAGATTCCACTTGAAGGGAGACTGACCCCAGTTTATCCTCTGTCTGTTCATGGTGCTAAGAATATGCCTGTTGTAGGGACTGAAATCCTATTTTCTTATTTTGTAGGTTCTTATGATTTTGAAAAGTGATAACATCGTGTTCTTGCTTCAGGTTATAAAGACTACATGTTGGAAAAAGCACAAGAACTGAATGTTGACCTTGGAAATGTTTTCTAAGGAAATGTATTAGAAAAACACATTACTTTCTCATTTTGTTTAATCCATCAGTCAAAATTTTATTTCATTTGTAAAACACTACTTTTACAGATGCTTTAAGCAAATTCTTTGGGGCTGGTGAAGGAAGGAAAGGCTAAAGATGTATACTTCCACATTTAGTGAATTTCATATAACTGAGCAGCCTTTTCCTGAACATGGTGAGTTGGATTCAGGTGTCGGGAGAGGTGATTGGTAAAGCCTAGATTATTTGGCATTGGGGAATAGTCTTTCCGTGTGTTACAAGGAATATTGGTTATGTTGTTCTGATTTGATCACGTATAAAAAACATGGGGACTTAGCATATTCTTCATGGTGTTCAATGTTGTGGTAAATAAATAAAGGATATCATGAAGCTAAATAGAACACCACCAATATCCCATGTATTTGGTGGAATAAGGTACGAGAATGTGACCAGGTCAGTGGAAAATAATGCATTTTACAGTCAACCCTCTTCCCCACAACAGTGCAGGAGCACCAAGCTGCAGTGACTAAGGGAGGGAGGTCCCAAGGCCAAGCATTGGCATGACTTTTTCTTTCCCTTGGCTTTCTGAGGATGGCATGGAGGAAGTAAATGATCATCGTGGCACAAATAGAGAAAGGGCAACCTGTGGAATATTGACCCAAGGCAACAAAATATTTCAGTGTAGAATTTGAGAGTAGACAAGTGGCAAGAGGTGGAATTAGAGAGATCAGAAAGAGCAGTTAATGCAGATCCATCTAAGCATCCTTAGGAGTTTGGACTTTATTCTGAAGATGATGGAAAGCCATTGAAGGGCTTCCAACAGGTGAGTGAAATAATTAGAAAAAGTATCAGATGTGCTCTGGTGTGTTTTCAAAATGGAACGAGAGGGAACCAGATGGGAGGCGATGACATCTGTTAAGAGGGCATTATGACAGTCTAGGGGACAGGTGATGGCGTGAAGAATTGCAGATTCTTCATATTCAAGATTGAGATAGGAAGGGTCAGTTAGGCTTAGGAATCAGCTACCTGTATGGATGGAGGGGGGAGCTGATGAAGAGGGAGGATTCATGGATAATGCCACAGGCCAACAAATGTGTGAAAAATCTCTGTGTCACTAATCATTAAGGCAAGGTGGGTCACTTCACTCCAGTTAGAATGTCTGTTATCAAAGACCAGAAATAACAAAGTCTGGCAAGGATGCAGAGAAAAGGGAAGTCTCATATACTGTTTGTGGGAGTGTAAGTTAATGCAGCCATTATGGAAAAAGAAAAAGAAAGAAAAAGAGAAGGAGAGAGGTGGGGTGAGGGGAGAAAGAAGGAAAGAGAGAAATAGAACTACCATATGATCCAGCTCTCCCACATCGGGGATTATATCCAGAGGAAATGTAATTGTTATATCAAAAAGATACTTGAATTCCCATGTTTATTGTAGCACTCTGCACAATAGCAAAGATACGAAACAACCCAGGTGTCTATCCACAGATTAATGAAGAAAATGTGTATATACTCAGTGGAATATTGTTTGGCTACAAAAAAGAAAGAAATCCTGTCATTTGTGGCAACATGGTTGGAACTGGAGGACATCATGATTAGTGAAATAAGCCGGGCACAGAAAGACAAATACCACGTGTTTTCACTCATTTGTGGAAGCTAAAATGTTGATCTTATAGAAGTATAGAATAGATTCATGATCATTAGAGGGTTGGAAGGGGAGAGGGGAGGAAAGGTTGGTTAATGGGTACCAAAATACAATTAGATAGGAGGAATTAGTTCTATCCTTTTGTAGCACAGCAGGGTAACTATATCGACAGCAATTTATTGTGTTTCAAAATAAATGAAAAAAGAAAAGGAATTCAGTTTTCCAACTCATAGAAATGATACATGTTTGAGGAGATGGAAATGCATTTCAATACACATTGCATACATGTATCAATGATCATTGTACTATATTCTCTATATGTGTATGCATATTATATGTCAATTTAAAAAATAACAGAATAATGCTACAGGCAGCAGAATCAATTGCAGAGGCATGCTGTTTCCCAGAGAAGAAACATCCCTGGGAAATTATTGCCTGATTTTAAGGACCAGGTGTTGTACAAAGTAATTTTGTCATTAACATTATAATACCCTTGCATCTTAGTGTCGGATTCCATCTTTTGAACTCATTTGCTTAACAGTTTAATTCCTCATTTTAAATAAAGGCAATTATCTTAATTTAGTGCTAAAAATACTGGCATTTCTGCTATTGCCATCTAGTGGCCACTATTTAATTTTCTGGTCAAGATTTCATCTCTTGAATTGTATCATTCTGAAAGAGAAGGCTACACTGTGGAAAAGTTAACTATTACAAAACTAGTTTTTGAAAATGAAGTAATTAATTCAAGGGATACCTGCCATTGAATGGGTCATACTTGGTAGAGTGTTAGTGATATAAAGAATACTATTCAGTTATTGTAGTTCAAATTCTGCAGTTTTCTTAGAGGAGGACTTGAAGCAACTTATTTTAGAAGTTTTGGGGAAGTTGAGCAAGAAATTCCCCAATAATCTGAATTTATCCATATCATATTCCTTAATGGAAAATATACAAAAAGGTAGGAAATGATTTTTATAACTATCTGTGTATAATACCTACTGACCCAAATGTTGGCATGTGTCTAGCAATTAACCTGGTCACATTTGGGGGGTCACAAATGACTTTTCTCTGAACATAGAATTCAGTGGGTGGAAGTAGCAAAATATACTATTTGTTTCTACCCCAACCTACACACACACACACACACACACTCTGGCCAATAGTAGGGACAAGTTCTTTTTTATACCTCTTAGGTTTGCCACATAATCTCAAAGAAAAAAAAAATGAAAATTAGAAGTCTTATCTAATCACTCTCAATTATGGATATAAAGAAATTTAGAAGTATATGTGAACCCACATTCTTGTGGCTTCTGACCTCCTAAGGGAGTGGCAGGGGTGCAAGTGTGACCTGGTTAGTACCCTTGGAAGGACTACTGCAGTCCCTTCCACACCTAGACAAGAGTTACTTGTGAGACTATTGGCTCCCCACGACATCTGAGAATTATGAAAATAACATCCTCACTTTCATGAAAAAAAATACTTGTTTCAAAAATCTGAGTAGAAACAGGGCAGTGGTGCACACCTGTAATTCCAGCAACTCATGAGGTTGAGACAGAAGGATTGCAAGTTTGAGGCCAGCCTCAGAAATTTAGCAAGATCCTGTCTCAAAATAAAACGAAAAAGGGCTGGGGATATAGCTCAGTGGTAGAGTGCTTGCCTAGCATGCACAAGGCCCTGGGTTCAATCACCAGGAAGGCCCAAGAGGGACGCCAGGTCCTACATCAATTTCAAGCATCTGTGCTTGAGTTTGGTGTCATGGTGTAGATGGATCACTTCCATATCCTACCCCAAACCTTCAGTGACAATGAAAACTGTAGAACCTTAATGCAGGGATAGAAAGTGTGCCCATTATACGGAATGGCTCTTGATGTGTGATAAAAACAGGCAGCAATATAGAGGTTTAGTAACTTTTGTGTTTAATGGCATGTTACTCTACCCATACTTTTGAAAATTTTACGATGATTAAACAAAAAACCACTTTATTTAAAGCACTTTGAGGCCCATTTTTGTCAACTTCTGTACCCCTCATGCCTGTCTCCAAATAATAGGAGACTATTTTATTCATTCTAATATCTCCCAGATCTTGGTGCAGAATTTGACTTATGGTTAAAAAACAAAAATCGCAATGTATCCGCAAGTTTCTGATTTATATTTCCTAAAAATTTAATAATGAATTCATCATCAATAATTGACCCTCATACTAAATTAACGATGAATTCTGTCTTGTTACAACATGTAGCACAACTCTTAGTGGCTTTGTAAACTTGGACAAATTAGTTGTTCCTTGGGGTCTTCTTCCCTTATTTGTGAGGCAATTACCAGCCATTTCTAGGGTCCCCTCCAGCTCTGTGTCTTAGACTATCTCTATTATTTCCCTCACCTGTACCCCTTCACTGGCTTTACAGTGAAGCAGTCTCCCTTATCCTAATCCTCCAAATATACTTCCATTCTCATTTCAATCCCCATGTTTTCATAAATGCCACCCTAACTAGGCACCCAACTTCCAGTTACCTGGATAATTATCTTTTTTTATAATTATTTTTATTTTTTAGGTGGACACAATATCTTTATTTTATTTCTATGTGGTGCTGAGGATCGAACCCAGTGCCTCTTGCATGCTGGGCAGGCACTCCACCACTGAGCCACAATCCCAGCCCTGGATAATTATCTTAACAATCAATAACTAAGTAGATTTTTTTTTTTCATTTATAATTTAACTTGCAGAGAGAGTCATATGAGTATATGTTAAGTGTTTTATTTGCTAACTAATGGTAAACTATTACAAAGAATGAGGTTCAGTGATTTATTTTGCAAAAAAAATGTTATCAGTGGACTTTTAGGTGGTTTGTGATCTTTATTATAAACTATGTTTAATAATTATCCTTGCACATTTATCATTCTAGAGTTTCCAGATCTGGATGCACATTTTTATTTTTCAAGTGCATGGCCAAGTTGTGCTGCATTGTTTCAGAGCCATTCTTTTTGTCCTGTGAACTTCCCTACATATTTTTCTGCTGGTTTCTTCTAGTGTTTTTTTTTTTTTTACTCAAAGAAAAGCAAAATATGTGTATCACAGGCAAAGCAAATTATCAATCCTGAAGCAAAGATTATAGAAACAGAAAACTACTAAAATATATCCTATGATTTTTCAGTAGTCATTTTAACTTGTTGGCGTCTGTAGTCCCTCTTAATTAACTTAAAAGCCTAACAGGTATACTTAAATAAAGCTAATTAAAGTTCTTCATAGTCAAATCTGTGATTAATACTGGCTAGGATGAACCTATTTATATTAAGTATACACTCATAGATTGATTAGCATAAACCTGGAAGGAATAATTAATCAACCAATTATTTGGAAACATATTATCATCTGCTGAAATAATATTTTCAAAACTCAATAGTATTATCATAAAATAAAGTGTTTTTTTTGTTGGCAAGATCATGCACACACACGAAAAGGTAAGTATTAGAGATGATGGATGGTTTAATTTGCATGACTACCATTTCATCAGGTATAAGTTTATAAATACATCATGTTGTATTCAAATTATGCAATATGAGATAAAGTTATTATTCTGGCACAGAGAACTCTACTTATATAACCCAGCATCCCTGTCCAAGAAATGATTTTATACTCATTTGAGAAAGTTTCAAATAGTCTTGAGGTAGACATCCTGTATTTCAATTGTTTTTGCTATATATGCAGTTTTAACATTTACTGAAATTTACTGAAAAAGTGGTTTGTAGCACAGCAGCATCTGACTCAGCAGCTCTTAACATTCTTTTAGTCAGAGCTGATTTCACAAGCTTGTGACCTGTGCGGTCACTCAGGTCTCCACACTCAGGGGGTCCTACTCCTGATATATGCTCTGTTATTGCTGTCTTGAAATTCCTAATAACTTTTTTTTTTGGGGGGAGGCAGTACCAGGTATTGAACTCAGGGCACTCAACCACTGAGCAACATCCCCAGTCCTATTTTTTAATTTAATTTAGATATGGGGTCTTGCTGAGTTGTTTAGCACCACGCTTTTGCGGAGGCTGGTTTTGAACTTGCTATTATCCTGCCTCAGCCTCCTGCCTCTGGGATTACAGGTGTGAACCACTGTGCCTGGCTCCTAGTCATTTTTGAACAAAGCATTCCACAAATGATATTACCATCCCTACCTTTAGTATAGTTTTCAGGATGAAACTGTCATTTATTAGAAGGTATTCTTGAGTCAATATTAATCAACCCTAATTACAATGGAATTTTTCCAGTGGAAACAATATGAATAAGTCTGTTTTATTTGAAACCAGCAGCCAAAGAATGGTGATTGCACATGAAATCTTCATCCTACAAGGACTGTGGGAGTGAGCCCCATGCATTGCAGAGATTGTCTTCCCTCTCCTGTCACTGAGAAGTTTGGGCATGGAACCCTCTGATAAAGTTTCCTTTGGTTGGATGATAATGGGCATGATGGTCAGAGTGATAGACTGGGATTGTGTCTGTTGATGACTCAGTTGGGAGAGGTGGGAAGCAGGATAGGATCTTAGGGAGAGTCTTTTCTGTGAAGAGAGATCATCAGCTCATGCTGGACCAGAAGTTTCTTGGGCAATTCTATTCCCAGTGTAATTCATCTCCTACGGTGATACCATCTCAAACGACTGCTTTACTCGGGGGACTAGAGTGCAGGGTGATGCTGTGAGACCATCTTCTTTGTGGTGGGATTTAATGAAGGTAGCTCAAAGAGAGGAAGGTCAACCAGGAGCAGGAGGCCAGGAGCTGTCCCAGAAGGTGGAGGCTGGAGCAGGAGGAGCCCAGGTGGGAACTGCCTCTACTCTGTGGCTCTAGATGCACATAGAGTGATCCACATAGAAATTAAAAAGTAATCATATTTTATTCAAATCTCTCTTAAAGAACTTATGATGTTCAAGTTGTATATTTTTAAAAAGGTTGTCTTTAGCATTTCCATGTATTTGGCTGCCTCTGATTTTTGTATTCTTATTGTACTTTCTTTTTTCTTAGATTCCTTTTTTATCTTTATTGCATATCTCTTCTAGAAAGAAATTTTTAAAAATTTCTTTGAAGTGAAGTAGATAAACTCTTTGAATTTCTTGTCTGAAAATATTCTGATCTTTCCCCAACACGTTTGATGTGTAATGACACATTTATAGAACTCTATAAGATCATTTTCCCTGCTCCCCATAGTCAAGAATCTTAAAGGGATTGCTCTTCTTTTTAACATCAAGTTTTACTGGCAAGAAATTTAATATCAGTCACGTTCTTTTTACTTTACTTTTTCTTCTCCAAAATCTTTGCTTATTTTATTTCTCTCTTTGAAGTCACAGCATGTTTAGTTATGGACCTTTTCATTATTCTGAACTTTTTGATGTTTTGGGTATCTCTTCAACTTGGGGATTTGTGTTAGGTTTCTCTTTATTTTCTCATCTGTGTTGGCACTGTATTCTCTCAGATGCTTCTTAAAAGGTGCTAGGTCTTCTATATCTTCCATAGTTTCTATTTCTTTTTTGTTTTCCAAATTTGTGCTTTATTTCACTTATCATTAGATTTATTCAGCTTTGGTTTTTTTGGTGCATTAATGTGACCTTGATTTTGCCATTCAGTTTTACATTCCATTTGTATTTTAATTTTAGCAAAATATTTGAATCCCCATGGACTATACATTTTCCTCAGTTTTCCCATTTGTCTTGACAGTACCTTCTTATATGCAACATTCTTTCCAGTCCTACCGATGATCCTAATTTTTATGATTTTCTAATATAGCTCTATTTCTCCCTGACTCAGGTGTTCTCTTTATTTATAGACACTTGTAAAATTTTTCCTGGTGATTTCTGGTTGTTTATGCATAACATGAAGGAAAGATAAGGTTGCATATGATAGGAAACTTATTTGACAACTTGTTTGGAAGTTAGAACAGTCAAGTGCAATTTCTCATATCCTTGACCAAAGAATGATCCTCCTCTTTCTGGGAAGGTGGTCCTCTTTGACTGGCTGAATGAGCATCTCTGGGAGGGGTGCACATGGAATGGTGAGGGAGAAAGGGGACACCTGCCTAGCCAGCCAAATCAGCTCAATCAATCCTGGCGATCTATAATCAATGGAGTGACAGATGTCACAGTCAGATTGCCCTCCCATCTGGAAGTTTGAGTTTCTCCCTCATCCTTCCTCTTACATAGCTAGAAAGGCAGGGAGATTTGGCTAGAGAGGGTAGCAACTGGGCTTCCTGTGTAACACACATGTGGGAAGTCAAAAGTGCCAAAATAAGGAGAACCTTATTTTATGGGCAGAGTCTTCAATTTTGGCAAACTGCTACTTTAATTTATATGCTAATTTTTGTATATGCTTAATGCTGTGATTTTCAATTAAATGTATCAGGGCTACATACCTTGTCATTTGACCTTTTTGTACTTTGCTGCCTTACAAACTTGGATAATTGAAGGAATCTGGAGAAGAAATTCAGAGAGCAATACCATCAGCTGCAAAACAAGGATATTTTTTGTTTTGTTTATTATCTATGGAATGCAGTACCTCATTTATGGTGGATGTTCAATAAACATTTATTAAACAATTACATAGAACCATCCATTCCAAAGGAAGCGTTCAAACATTAATTTAAAAATCACTACATATCTCATTTAACTGGCCCCTTGACAACCCTCTTTATCATGCCCAAGTTGGGACTCTTGTTCTTCTGCCCTAAACTTCCCCTGCTCATTGTCTCATGTCATGGTGAGTGGAACCAACATCAGCTCAGCGGTTTCACCCCTACTCCTAGGTAGTCTTGTTCTGTAGGTGGCTCTCTCTCTCGGTCAGGTCCCCTTCTGAAATTTGTACAAAGTCAAGCAGCTGTTTTCTACTCTCATATACCATCACGACAGATAAATAGTCTCTGAACAGCTCTTCTGCATCTTCTCTTGACCTTCATGTAGTGTTCCAGGCACAGCTTTTAAAAGGGTAAGTCAATGTTATTCCCTTTGTTAACA
Organism: Marmota flaviventris; assembly: GCF_047511675.1. Taxonomy (NCBI): domain Eukaryota; kingdom Metazoa; phylum Chordata; class Mammalia; order Rodentia; family Sciuridae; genus Marmota; species Marmota flaviventris. The sequence continues at coordinate 71,656,940 of NC_092512.1, forward strand.
CTGTTCATTGACTTTGCAATGTGTTCAAAGTAATAAACAGGATTCAACGTCTTAGCGGAGAGATTGTGCAAGGTCAAGCCTCTCCTACCTCTTCAACTCATGTGCTTTTGCATCCTTTCGCTCATTTTGACAGCTCCTCAGACTGTACCAAGCTCCTCAATGCCCTGGAGTCTTTGCATTTATTATTCTGTCTGAAATGCTAGCTTTTTGAACGTCTGGTTCTAGTTTTATCCTCTGGCCTTAGATTAGATATCACCTCCTCACAAAGGCTTTCTTGTTCACCCGGTGGGATATATCCCACCTCTATTTTTCTATCATACATTACTCTGCCTTTTTTTTCTCATAGAATCTTCCTGAATACATAGTTTATCTTATTTGTTAATTTGATTATTTGTTTAATGCTTGCCTCCTCTCAAGAGCATGGGCTTTCTGATTCTGGACAATGTCAATATGGTTTATTCTGATATAAGAGACTACTATAAACATGTGATATGAAAGGGAAAGAAGTATCAAGAGAAACCTTATTATCTATAAGGTCTAGAGATTATTATCATAGAGATGAAACTGCAGGGTGAAACAGTATGTGATCATCATTGCCATGATAAGAGGAATGTATAAAAATGTATTTTTTCCAGATAATATGCAGCTGCATAAGGTTATCAGTAAGTTTACTGACATAATTTATTCATTTATTCTTTCTTTCCTTCAGCTAATTTGCCAGGAGCTGTTCTTTGATTTGGGGAAACAAAGATGTCTAAGATATGTTTTCTGACCTCAAGAACTCTACAGAGAGCTGCACTGATAAAACTCTTTGGTTTAATACAGTGGGATGAGTTTCATCTAGAATTGTATTTGTAATTTTATTCTAATGCCTATTATGTCTGACTGTTGGAGACATAGTGGCAATGATTAGAGCTGTTTTTTTAATTCCCTGTGTTTCTCATTGTCAAGATCACTTCTTTGTAGCTGTAAGCAGTCAGTATCTGTGATATCATTTGTTGGTCATTCCTTTTTCTTCCAATAAACTTCCACTTTCAGCATTCACATGGCTACTAAAGAAACTATGTTGTTCTACATGGTCTTAATGCTTTGGCCTCAGTTGATGACTATAGCTAGACAGCTGATCAATGTATGAACTATGTTTGTTCCCTGGGAATTTAAAAATTTGAGATTCAGACAGTCAGAATTCATTACAGGAGTAGATAGAAATCCAGGGTGATGAGCATTGCACTGGGGGCCACTTTCCCACTGGAATGACTGGCCCTTTCAAGTGCTTTGAAAGCCTCCCAAGGAAGGTCAGCAGTCAGATCCCAGGGACTGCCCGTCGGGACCCAGCAAACCCCTGCACTTTGGACTGGGACCCAGAAGAACTTCCTTGTCCCCCACGTAATAAATAAACGGGAAACTAATTCTCACAAAGACTGCATCCAAGATATAAATCATCTGGATTTCCACAAAAATCTAAATTCTTTAAATTGATTCAAAGTGATTATGGATTGTTAGTGTCTACAGATACTCAGTACTTTTCCTACTCTCTGGAGGAAGCTGATAGCATCCCAGGGCTCAAATTATTCCTAAAAAACCATCAAGTGCAACATCTGACTCACAACTAGAATATAACCAGGCACAACATTGAGAAGAGCCAGAAATTAATACAATAAAATTAAACAAGGAGAGCCTAAAGATATTAGAATTATGAGAGACAGATATTGCTTTTTTAAAAAAAAATAACTTCTATATCTTAAATGAGATTTTCTACTTTTACATTTGTTTCAAGAGGATTGATAATTGATGGTTTAACCACGTTTATGACAGCTGCTTTAAAATCCTGGCCTGATCATTTTAACATCTTTTCATGCCTTCTAGATATTGGCTTCATTGGATAGGTCTTTTTCCATTCAGATTGTAGTTTTCCTAGTTCTCAGTATGAGAAGTGATCAAAAAAATATACTGGACATTCTGATTAATATGTTGGGAGACTCTTGATCCTACTTAATGATCCCCTGTCATTTATATTAGCAGGCAATTGCACCATGTATAAGTTGTGGCCTGCTTTTTTAGGCTTTAGTTCCAATGACAGTTTGGCTTCAGAAGAGGCCTTTCAGTGCTATTTTTGTCTGCTTTTCTCTTAGTTGTGGACCTAAACTTCTTTTCTGCATCAGTTGGTATTAGTGAGTGATGGAGTAGGAGAAGGAAGAGACCCTGGTCCTTGGGCTTCTTGTGCTATTTGGGGAGTGCAGGGAGACAAAGAGCCTTGCTTTTGCTGCCACTGCAGATTAATGACTGCCTACTGGAGCCCTGATTTGTGGAGCCAGGGTTTGTTCAGTTTGGGGCTTTGCTGCTGCCACAGTGGGAACATCAGACCCCCAACCAGTTCCCTGATTCTGCAGCAGGGACTGAATAACCTAGGGCTTTGGAGATGCTGCTTTTGGCAGATCACACTGCCCACGTGTGCTTGGCTGCACTTCAGGGGTTAGGGGACCCACCAGGTGTCTGTTAGAGTTTTCTGGTTCTTCTGTTCTTGTTATTTTGTTTTTGTCTGTGCTTGGTGGTTCCAGGCTGCAAATCTCTTTGGTGTCCCCTTCAGGGTATGAGGTATGCAAATGACAACACAGGGACTCAACACATTGTTATTCTTCCTACCTTCTTCAATCTAGATTTCAGAGTCCTTTGGTCATTTTTTAATAATGCTCAAGGGCTTTAGTTATATTTAGGAGGAAGAAGCAGGGAATGTGACTCTAGTTTCAGAACTTGAAGCCCAGTTTCATTATTGTTGTTGTTGTTTTCACTTGCAATTTTACTATGATGTGTTTATATGTGGATTTTCTTTTTTAACTTATTTTAAAAACTCTTTGTTTTTTTTTCTTTTAAATCTGTGAATTTATGTCACAGTTTTGGAAAATCCTCTGCTATTATATCTTAAAAATATCTGTCCATTTTCTCTGTCTTCTACTTCTGAGACCTCAGTTAAGTAGTCATTATGCTTTCTCAGTGCATCAATTCTGCTTCTGTTTTTATTCTTTGCATGTTTTGTTTCTGTGCACTTTACTATTAATATTTTCTTTGGACCTGTCATTTAGTTTCCAATTTTTTTAAATTCATTTAATCTTGGTATTGAACTTGTATTTTAAGTTCTTAATATCTTCTAAGGTATATTTTAGTTTTGTGTATTCATATAGTTCTCTATTGAAGCCAGGTGTGGTGGCACTTGACTAATCCCAGCAACTAGGGAGGCTGAGACAGAGGCAGAAGGATTGTTTGAGACCAGCCTCACCAATTTAGCAAGACCCTGTCCCCAAAGTGAGAGGTGTTGGGCACTGAGGATGTAGGATAGTGATACAATTCCCTTGAGTTTAATCCCTAGTACCAGAAAAAAAAAAGTAGCAGTAGTAGTAGTTTTCTATTGAACTTTAATATTGCCTTTTATCTCCCTGAACATATTTTAAGCCACTCAGTTGAGTTTGTGGTGCTTTGTTATGGCAGCCCCAGGAAAGCAATACAGTGGGGATGCATAACTAGGAAAAACGAAGAAGGAAAACAAAAAGTAAAATGCCTCTTACATAAACAATGTTAATATCAATAAAATAACTGTCATTGTGGAAGGACTTCTATGATCACTCACTGCTTTACATAATGATATCTTTCAATCCTCTCAACAGACCATGGATGGATTGATGTGACTAGTACTGGGCAGGTTAATTTTAACAGCTGACTTTGTGGAAGATGGGGCAGAACCCTGATTTGAATGTTTGCTACTTTCTGAGCTGGAACTGTTCCAAACTGGGACTGTTAAGAATGGTTTTCGAGGGCTGGGGTTGTGGCTCAGTGGTAGAGTGCTCGCCTAGCCTGCCCTAGGTACTGGGTGACATCCTCAGCACCATATAAATGTAAAATAAAGATATTGTGTCCACCTAAAAAAACTGAAAAATAAATATTAAAAAGGAATAGTTTTCAAGATTTCAACCAACTTGTTAAGTTCCTGAAAATTGGACCCTCATTCTGACAAGTCCATCACACCCCTGAAGGTTATTGATCCCATGTCATTGATGAGTAAACTAAGCTAGGCATAATTAAATAACTTGGCCAAGAGCATCAGGTGTCAGAGAGACAGCCCAAGGGGAAACTGAAATAACCGCCAGTGGAGATAAGCTCTGCTCAATCAGATTCAGCCACAGACTATGACAAGTTTGAGGAGGGGTCTGTAGGGACTTACTGTCAGTAGCAGCATTTCCATCACAAACAGAAATGTATGCTCATGGATACATCAGTTAAGGTCACTTTGCTTTTTTTTAATAAAATAAATACAGAAAACTCAGAATAACCTATCATAAAAAAATAAAGGTGGAAAGAAAAGAAAAGATGATCTACTGATGGACATTAATAATAGGTTACAGTCAGAGCAACCAGCAAAGCCAAGGAGAAGCAGCTCCAGTACTTCTGACGAGACTTTGGCTCTGCATGATTTCCTTATTCTGTCCTCAGGGGCTTCCTAGAGTTGGCAGCCTGATTCTCACATAGTCCAGGGGCTGCTCCACAGTGAAGCAGATACCACCTGAGAATGCCAGCATCCGAGTGAGTGGTGTGACAGCATCCCTTGCAAGCTCCTCTTTATGGCTTCTGCCACATATGGATCCTTGAGATTTATGGTGTAAGGGGAGAATTAGGAAGGACAGTGAATTCGGTGTTCATAACCTCTGCCATTCTTTCTGCCCCAGTGAACTCTGCTTCAAGCTGAGTGTCCTTCTTGCTGCATCTTCACATAGCAGATAGATTCCCTGCTATCTAAGTCACAGCCTGTAACCATCATAGGATTTCCAGAACACTTGTTGATCCTTGATTGGACAATACACAGGTATCTCGGGGAGTATAATGCCCTGTTATATATGATAATATTTAATCTTCTTGTTAGTGATACTGGCTAGTTTAAAACTTACTACTATAGAATCAAGCTAACTGCTCTAACTCAATAGTGAAGGTTTGGCATAAAAACCATATAGAGGGGCTGGGTTTGTAGCTCAGTGGTGGAGCACTTGCTTAGCATGTATGAGGCACTGGGTTCGATCCTCAGCACCACATAAAAATAAACAAGTAAAATAAATGTATTGTGTTCTCTTACAACTAAAAAGGATATTAACAAAAAAAATAGAAAATATATTTTTCAGAAGCACCTGTCTTACTCTGTTTTGAGCTGCTACAACCAAAGGCCTGAAATGGAGTAATTTATAAAGAACAGAAATTTATATCTCAAAGTTCTAGACATTGAAAAGACCATGATCCAGACCAGTCTTTGGTCTGGTGAGACCTTCTTGCTGCATCTTCACATGGCAGAAGGCAGAAGGGCGAGCTAGCCAAACGCCATGTGTTTCATTTTGTTTTTCTGAAACTGAGGATTGAACCCATGGGCACTTTATCATTGAGTTACACCCTCAGTCCCTTTTATTTTTTGTTTTAGACAATATCTCACCAAGTTGCCCAGCCTGGACTCTAATTTGCAATCCTCTTGCCTCAGTCTCCACAGTTGCTGGAATTACAGGTGTGTGCCACCATGCCTGACTACTATGCTTGATTTTAAAGTGTAAGATGGGAACCCAGAAATCAAAGACATTTAGTGCTGGTGGAAAGGTAGACATACAGATCAGTAGAACAAAATTGAGAACCAAGAAATAGATACACAACAAATAGGCTGATCAATTGTTGACAAAGGAAGAGAAAGTGATTCAATGAAGGAAGGATAGTATTCTCAATAAGTGATACTGGATAAAGAACATTAATTGCCAAAAAACTGAACTTTGACCTCAAACTTTGAGCTTTGACACCATATGTGAAAATTAACTCAGAATGAGTCATTGAGTTTAATGTAAATCAGAAAATTATGAAACTGTACAAGGGAATTCGGAGGAAAATATTCCAGACATAAACTTGGTGAAGAGCTCTTATATATGATGCCAAAAAAAAAAAAAAAAAACACCCCAAAACCCATAAAAGGAAAAATTGATGAGCTGGACTGTTCTAGTCAGCTTTTTGTCTTTCTTGACTAAAAGGTCTGGCCAGAACAATTGTACAGGAGGAAAGTTTATTTGAGGACTCACAGTTTCAGAGGTCTTAGTTCATAGACAGCCAGCTCTAGGTGAGATAGGAACAACATGGTAGAAGAGTGTGGCAGAGCAAACCAGCTCATGTCATGATCAGAAAACAGAGAGAGACTCCACTGGCCAGATACAAATACATACCCAAAGCCACGCCCCAATTCCCACCTCCTCCAGCCACACCCCACCACTTCAGTTACCTCTCAGTTAATCCCTATCCGGGGATTAAATCACTGATTAGGTTAAGACTCTTAAAACCCAATCATTTCTCCCCTGAATTTTCTTGCATTGTCTCACACATGAGATTTTGAGGGACACCACATTCTAAACCACAAAATGGAATTCATTAAAATTAAAAACTTTTACTCCAAGAAAAATTCTATAATAAGAGTAAAAAGTGAAATTGTAGGATGGAACAAAATATTCTGAAATCACACATATTGAACAAAAACAGTACTATCTATAATGCATAATGAGCTTTTAAAACTTATTAAATGAATAAATAATTCCATTAGACACATGGGTCTAAAACATGCATAGACATTTTACTGAAGAAGATACACAGATGACAAATGAGCACATCAAGAGATGTTCAACATTATTAGTCATTAGAGAAATACAGTTAAAATTACAATGAGATGTCACTGTAAACATAAAAGAATGGCTAAAATGACCCTTACATGGCAAATGAGAAGGTAAAATTGTATGGTCACTCTAAAAATAATTTGTCAGCTTCTCTTAAAACTAAAAATGGCTTTAACATACAACTCAGCAATTGTACTCTTAGGCATTTAACCCAGAGAAATGAAAACTCTTATTTACACAAAAGCCTCTAAATGAATGTCCATAGCAAAATTATGCATTATATTCAAAACCCATAAACTAAACAAATGTCCTTTGGTGGTATTAATGAATGGTTAAACACATTATAGAACATCTACATCATGAATATGAGTTGGCATTAAATGAAATAAACCACTAATATGCTCAATGGCTTGGGTGAACCTCAAAAAATTATGCTGAGTATAATACAGAATTCTCAAAGTAATACATACTATTTTATTTATAACATTACAAAATAACATGAAAACAGATTATTGGTTGCTGGGTCTCAAAAACAAAGAGGGGAATGGGTAGACACGACTATAACATATCATGAGGAATTAGATGATTCTGGTACAGTTTATTATCTTCCCTGTAGAAGTGGTTATTCCTACTTACACTACCATGAAATTGCATAGAGCTTACACACACAGACATGGATGCTTGTAACTTGTTGAAATATGAATGAGCTCTACAGATACCAGTTTCCTGGTTTTGATATTACACTAAAATTTTCAAGATATTAACATTGGGGCAAGTTAAGTGAAGGGTATGTGAAACCTCCTTGTATATTTCTTTGCAACTTCCTATATAAATTTATGGTTATTTTAAAATAAAAATCTACAAACAAAAAATAATGAAAAGAAAAAATCTTTAGAAATCTCTAAAAAAAAGTCAGATATTCCTTAAAGAAATATGATTAACTTCTCAAAAAAAAATTTTTGAGATGGGATGTCACTGTGTTGCCTTGGCTGCCTCAAACTCTTTGGCTTCCCCTGCACCTGGGACTACAGGTGTGCATTACCACCCCTAACCATCGCCTCCAAAAAGAAAAAAAAAAAAGGGAAACAAAAAGAAAAGAAATCCCAATTTATAATTAGATATAATTAAAATATTTTCCAGTTTAAAAAGCATGTAAAATATTTCTGTGCGAAATGAAACAGTCTTGTCACCACTAATATAAGAGGTTTTCCCTTATGTTGTTGAGAGTGATTTCAGGAGGATAGTTGGAAATCAAGAAAGAAATAGGAGCAACAAAAATTGTAAATATGTGAGCATATCTAAATTAATGCTAATGGTACAAAATTATAAAGTAGAATTATAATGTGCAACAATAAAAATACAAGCCAGAGGTGATAGTGGTACCAAGTATTCTAGAATCCATGCAGAACCTCACTGTGTGTTTCATTAGAACAAAAGAAGATTCAATCACTTTGATCACTTAGGAATTTTCCAGGATCTTAGGAACTCTGTGCTAGGAACTGTGAACAGATACCTAACATCTTTCTAGAATACCATGCCTCAGACATTGCAGATCATTTTTGTCTATTTTGGACATTAAAATAAACAAGCACAGGCAGCATGTGTTATTTATGTCTTGCTTCTTTTGCTCATCTTTATGCTTTTGGAATTTACCCATGTTATGAGGTACAACTGTAGTACTACTCATTTCCATTGTTGTTTAGTTTTTCTGAATATAACACGTGAATATAACACGAATTTTTTTTTATTCTACTATTAAAGGATTTGGGTATTTCCAATCCCCTTTATTTATAACCAATTCATTAAAAATGCATGTGGCCTGGCACTTAGTGTTGCCATTTGAAGTGGGGCAGGTTTGGGGGCCTATGTCCTTAAATTTGTGGGATCTGATGCTAATTTCATATAGAGAGTTTCAACTAAATAAATGAATTTAGTTGTTGAGCACCCTGGTGGTGTCTGTAGCATCAGAGTTGGTTGTTGGCGGTGTAAAAAACCTCAGAAAACCTCTCAGTCAGGTGGTGAATGTATAATGAAAGCATAGAGATGACTGTCATAAAGGTATGGAGAGTGGTTAATTTTAGGAGACTGAAACAATCATTGTGGAAAGGGTGGCCATGCTATTTCCAGCTAACAGTTCTAAAATTTGCTCTTGCAATTGCCTGCAGCTGAATTGTCTTGAGGAATGCCAACTTGACAAAATGTTTACTTATCTTGAAAAATATAACATCTGGAGAGACCAAACAAACCAGCCCTCTGCCCTGTATCTTCTTTTGTTATAGGAAACCAAATGGGAACTCCCACTGCTATGAAATATGGCCTTGTATTCCAAGTGGAATGCTATATATTTTACTATCCTCTGGACAACAAACTGATAAGTAGACACTGTCCTACCCATTTTAGGGATGAGACAACTAAGGCCTTGAGAACTAAGTAACTAAATTCATAAAACAGAATATAAATCTAGGTCATTTAAGTACCCCATCTATAGCTTCTTGTTAACTTCAGTATTTTTTCAAATTCTCTTCTAGGATGCTTGCAATCAGAGTGAGGACTTACTGTGTACTTGTGTTTGCCTAAGATGGCCCACTGTATTTATCAACAATTTGCAATACAGAAATGTATCGATGTACAGAAATGTACATCCTTTCCTCAGATCATCAGTCCCAAAAGGAGGTGCTGGGTGTGCACTATGAAATTTTCTCATGATGTGCCAAGCTGGTTACCCTATTTTGGTTACACATTTTATAGGAATGATAAAAAGGAAAAATAATTTTTACTCAACTGAGAGAAAGCTTCCTCTTTATATGACAGTTTCTATATACATCTATTACCTCCATTGTGGATTTATGTAATTAATTTACTTGAGTTTTGAACTGTTTCAATATTTCTACTAGGATCACCTATGTTGTACTCCTACAGAGTAATTTCCAAGTGAAAATGTGGAAAATTCCACCTAAAACCAGATAAGTTGCTCTGATATAATTCTCTAACTAAAAGTATTTCCATGTGATATGCCAGTATTTCTCACTGGGGACCTCTATGATTGCCTATAAATTCAGCTACAAGCTTCTGTTTTTTATATGAGGAGTATCAAAGTGCATACTGAATCTTCAAAAATTTTATCTGAGAAGATATCTCTGGATTAGAGAAAATATTAGTAGGCATTAGACAACATTTTGCATCACTTGTCATTTGAATAATTCTGCAGGCTAGATGTATTATTTTACCATATTATTAAAAATAGACAGGATTCCATGTCTATGATTTAGCTTTAGAATTAAGAATGATTAATTTCTAGTTGTGGTATTTTCATTTTTAATCTTTATTATAAAGCAACTTATTTTTTATTTTTCTTACTTTCACCTCTGGATTATATTCTATAGTGTACAATGAGGCTAATTAGATGCTTTTTGGTTTATTATAAGTGAGCAAAATAAAGCTACATTTATATTAAATCATATTTAAGAAGGGCCAAAAAACTTACAAGTCAGGAATAAAATTTTCTCATTCCCTGGGTCTATACATTGGTGGGTATGAGCGTAGGTAGAAATGACTGTGAGCATTGGTAGGCTGGTGAAAACCAGGTGAACTGAAATAAGCAGGGAGTTAACAAGCACCTTTGTAAAAGTGTCAGCTTGTTTTGCATCTTGTATGTAATTCTTTAATGTATACGTAGTGATTAATTCTATGTAGAATACTTGGCACTTGTATCTGGCAGGCTTAATAAATGATTAGTATGTCAAATAATTATTGTTCATGTTGTTTTCTTTCCAGATGAGTTCAGCCTTCTAAGGAAATTTCATTTTTAATTGGGAATGAGAGAAGTGGCTTAGGGAAGGCTTGTGCATGATCCTGACATACAGAAGTCTGAATTCTCTGAATGGTATGGAAAAATTTGACAGGAAAATATCAGAGATGTCTTTCTTGTTCTCACTGTGCATGGAAACCTGTATACTGCATTGGAACCCATTTCTTGCCGACCTGAAAAACTCTTTTTTGGTACCAGTGGTTGAACTCAGGGGCACTTGACCATTAAGCCACACCCTCAACCCTATTTTGTATTTTATTTGGAGACAGACTCTCACTGAGTCGCTTAGCACCTCACTTTTGCTGAGGCTGGCTTTGAACTCAAGATCCTCCTGCCTCAGCCTCCTAGGCTGCTGGGATTACAGGCATATGCCACTGTGCCCATCTGTAAAGCTCTTAATAAATCTTAGATATATAATAAGGTGGGGGAAAAAAGCCTTCCATTTTACTGCCATTAAAAAAAGTGAAATGAGAGAGAAGATAAGCAAGGGCTATGTACAGATAGAAACCAAATTGAGTTCTATCCATTGGGAACGGGCTTTTACAGAAGAAAAGATGTTTCACAGGCAACTGAATACCAGACACACATTCTCACATTTATTGACAATTGAATGTCCATTACCTACTTACTTATGAAATACATTTGGGTGGCAGGGGTGGGGATGGATTTTGGAAGGTTTTGATCTCAAATGCAAATAATTAAGAGACCTACTAAAAAACAGAAAATTGAAACATGCAGATTTAAAACAAATCAATTCAGTCATCAGATCCTAATGCCAGTTGTGAACTAAAACAGCATTTTACATATGATAATGTGCCATATTCTATTAATATTTAAAATAATTATAGGTGCTGAGTAATAAAATGTGATTAATATTACCTTTATTAATAAGAGTACAATATCTTGCATATGTATTAAATTTTTTGAAAAGGCCATATAACAAGAAATTTCTGAGATTTTGGAAATGGATTTAATTTTATTTCCTGATAATTTTTTTTTCTGAGGGTGAAAGGAATATGAAGTGTTACTTACCTCTCAGGCAAATGAAGAAAAAAGTAACTGAACCTCAAGTCACAAATCTTTAGGCAGAATGCCATGCTGTGTACCCACAACAAGGGTTCTTAACACATGGAGCTTGGAGCCTTTGTTCATGGATGGGTAAACACCCAAGAATATTATGTATCATTTGGTGTCTGCGTGTAATTATGCACATTTTGTTTACTTTTTAGGCAAGGGATTCTATAGCTTCCAACAAATGAAGTACATCTTTTACTAAAATAATTTTTACTGTCCCCTGATTACTCATTTCAGTTTTAGTAACAAACGACTGTGATAAGCTACCAACTCACTCATGGTTTTGCTTTTGTTTAGTGGACAATTAATTTAAAATGCATTTTGAGACAATCATCATTACCAGTTATTATTCATTTTTTGTCTCACTAATCATTCCCATTTTTTGTATAGTACAGGTTGTCTGCCCATTACTGGATATAGTAGCTCTCAATTCCAGGAGTCCTTACATGTTGTAGAATACAAATTTGCATTTGCTTAATACTTAATGATTCATGTTCTTTAGATTGGTCTTCCAAATTTTTAAAAATGATGTTTATCTTCCTATGTAATCATAATTTAAAAGTAATATTTTGAAGTGTTAAAAGTAATGGAAGGGTAATTAAAATAATAGGAGGCAGATATCAATGCAGGGACCTGTTTTAATGTATAGTATATTTATGAAGTTAAAGGTTATAGTTGATAATTAACTATATTACAAAGTTAGTTGCTAGTTTTAAAATAAAAAATAAAGAATAGAATGTTTTGCACATATACCAGTGCAAATGCATAATTATGATAATAGTAATAAACAGACATACATAAATAAATTATATAAAGATGTAAATATTGAAAAATCATAGTAAACATTAAAATAGTAGCTAACAGCTTTGTGGGTATGTCATTAGTGGTTAAGTTGGAAGAGATAACCCCCTCTGTGTATCCAAGTCCTAATAGGGTTTTGTAAAACTGAGTTTTCAGATGGAGAGTAGACAGTCGGATGCAGTCAAAGGAACTGTCAGCCAGGATCAGAGGAGCTGACCCTGAGGAGCTGAGCCTGCAGCACAGAAGCAGGTGGTCTCCAGTGCTTGCCTGGAAGCTGCTGCACTTCTGTGCTTTGCAGAGCTCTCGAGCTATTCCAAGCTGCAGTGGAGTTTTCCACAAACATGCTGGGAAGCTGCTGTGAATCTCATCCGCTGTCACATCTGCCTGCAGTCAACTTCAGAGTAACTGGGATCACAGACATGAGCTACCATGCCTGGCTAACCTTAGAGAATAATTTCTTCCGCTCCTCTATGCTTTCTAAGACCCCTACGAATTCCTCTCCTTGAGAAACTCTAACCTAGATCATATGAAGGAGATTCTGGAAATAGTTCCCTAGGAAGTGTTATATCTTAGAAGGAAGTGTTAGATCATCCATCATGGCAGTCTACACATAACTCAGGGACTTTGGGAATGCTTTGCCATCATTATCTCATTACTCCATGGTAACCCTACAATGAAGTTACTATCATCATTCACAGTAGTACATGGAATATTTATTTATTGTCTTGGTATGTTGGGATTGAACCCAGGGGTGCTCTGAGTCTCACTAAATTGCTTACGGCTTTGCTAAGTTGTCAAGACTGGCTTTGAACTGGAGATCCTTCTTGCCTCAGTTTCCAGAGCCTCTCATATTGTAGATGTGTGTTCTACTATGACTGGCTAGTGGATGGAGTATTGGATATTAAAGTGGTTAAGTGCCTTCCCTAAAGTCACACAGCTAGTAAGTAGGAGATGAATGATTCAGGAATGTGTATCTGATTTTAAACCCTTTATGTCTAATTTCTACTATTTCCTCCATTTCCTGTATCACTTATTGCATATTCCATACATGAACAATTTTATTGATATTGCCTGATAAGTTTAAATTAGAATTTAAACCTTTTTTTGGTAACAACTGCTAGTATATTTTGATTGCAACCTGAATGACTCAGGTTTAATCTAGGCAGTGAATGCAAACACATCATAATACTTGCATTTTATCAATACTTAAATATTTAGCCTAAAATGTCCACAGGCATTTTGTTACCAGGCAGAAGTGCTGTCACCACTCTTATTTTCTTTCAATTTAGACACATAGCACAAATCTCTTAGGGAATTTCATGTCATGACTCTTACACCAATGGCAGATGAGCCTCCTCCTGAACACACTCCATCTACGGGTATTCAGTCTATGTGCCTGAGACTGGCTTCATGCTCTGGGATATTTTCTTCCTCTGGTCAGTGATCCTTGTGAAACTTCCTGCTATCAATTTCTAGCCCTGACTTTACATTCTAACGACACATCTCTATTCTCACTTCCTCAAATCTTTCAGCCCCTCGGTTCTATTTTTGTGCCTCTAAGTCCCAGGGGTGGAAAGAAATCAATCTTTTTATTGCCAGGAGCATCTTTGCAAATCTAAGGATTAACATTTTCTTGCCCAGGAAAGGGATTTTTGCAAGTTCAAGTTCTCAGAATCATTTGAGTTCTACTGTCAATGGATATGTGGATTAAGTGAGAGGCAGGATCATTCCTCTTGTAAGTAAAATCATCTACAGCTAGATGGTTTTATAATTTTATAATCATGTCAAGATGAATTCAACTGTCCTGTTTCCCAACCCAGATGCCTAACACACTCTATTGCAAACATTAACTGTTTTAATTTTGCTGTGACTGCAATTGTTCTGTGTCTTCAGTCTCTAATATTTATTAATGGAATTTAAGTGTAGCCAAAACTAGTTATTAGACTGATAATACTTTTAAAATATAATAGAGATTACTTGGCATATTTTGACTGTGTAATCCATCTTCTGAGGAAAACATTGGGGAACTTCAGTTTATTTTACAAGAACAAAAATATGGAAACTTCCTGTCCAATCCTAAAGGTGGAATTTTTTTTTATTTTTTATAAAAAGCATATGATACTTTCTGCGGTCTCAGGAGAGAAATCACTGTGATTCTGGAGCTCTTTATTCTGACCTAATTTTGCTTTTATCTTAGTGCTCAGGCTTTCTGTGAATAGAATAGTCTAGTTGGTCTCTCTGCCTCTGGAGAAGAGATATCACCAGAAGACAGTCTGAAGAGTTCCTGAGGGTGGGAACTTGACATGTGGGGTCCTGGGATTATGTCATGAAAAGAATTTCAGCACATGCCAGTCAGAGACACAGACAAAGATTTATTTGGGAAAGCAGAGACATGTTCAAGGGAAAATGTGGGTTATCTCAAACCAAAGGTGGAATGTTTTCTCTGATATATGGGACCTAACCCACAATAAGGGGTAGAGGGAATAAACTTTAGTAGAGTAGACAAAGGGGATTGATGGGAAGGGAGAAGGAATGGGAAAAGGAATGACAGTGGAATGAATCTGACACAACTTTCCTATGTTCGTATATGAATACAGCACAGCGAATCTCACCATCGTGTACATCCACAAGAAATCAATTAAAAAAATAACTATGGGTAAATGGCAGAAAGATAATAGAGAGAAGGGAGCAAGTGGAGGGGAGAGGAAAGGGGAAGGGGAGATACTGGAGTGTGAATTAGAATAAGATATATTCCATGCTTTTATAATCATGTCAAGATGAATTCTACTGTCATGAATAACTAAAAAGAACCAATAAAAAAACCCATGAAATTAAATTTAATATTGCAAGATATCATATTATTTTGTGCCTATCCGGAAGCATTCTTTGTCAAGATAATGTCATTTCAAGATAAATAAATAAATAAAACAAATGATGGCGGGAAAAGTGAAATGTGCTTCTGGGGTAACTGGTTCTTTTTTTAAAGAAAACTTGGTAAAGGGTGGGTATGGGAGGCTGGGTAAGGATGGCATTAATCTGGTGATCACAAGATTGTTTATGGTGGTGCTGTCATTCTCACGGGCTTTAGAATGATGTTGGCTCCATTATATAATCTATAGATAACACTAGAAAGTCCCCTAAATTATAGGTTTCTTAAAATATCATGTCTCTCTTTGCTTAATATATTTATTGGTGGATTAATTAATAGTGCAAAAGGTAATTGTCATGAGTAAGTGGTTTTATGTTAACTCTAAGATTTATAGATTTCCCTGAAATTTGGGAGTGATAGACCTGGGAAGAACTAAGTTGGGGAATGACAGGCCTCAAAAAGTATGAAGAACTTTAAAATTATATTTTCTTGTCCTTCCTTAAATGTCTCCTATGTATTTCTTTTTTCTTCTGTCCTACTTTACTTCTTATTTTTTCTGCCTCACTTCGATTTACTTTTCTTTCCATTTTCTAATGGCATTTGTAACATACAATGAGCTCAAATAGAATGTAATACATCTCTCCCATAAGTGCAAAATCTGAAATGTTTAAAATTCCAGCCGTTGATGTATAATTGGAGTTTAATTGAACCTGCAGTGCTTCATGATTACAACAGTAGACAAATGGCCTCTTTAGTTATAATGCGAATGACTGAGATTTTTCAGCAGCAGAAATACATAAGACTATATTAAATGGTGTTTGCTTACCTGTTTTTCAGAATACAAAAGTATTACATTTGTCTTATAAATATTTTGCATTACAATGTATTTAGGGTAGAAACCACTTGCTCTTTTAAGCTCCAAATCTAGGTTCAATCAGCACATTTTTTTTGAGATACTCTGAATTATTTGATGCATATCTCTAAGACCAACTTGGGATCTTGTCATCTACAAAAACCATTTAGGCTCTGATCAGATAAATCTGTGTGTTTGTAGACTGTTATAAATGTAAAGGAACATCCCTGAGATAATAGGTGGACAAATAATTAGCAAAATGACTCTGGAGAGTGCTGAAGGCTGAGAAGAAAATAAAGTGATAAAGTCTTGAAAGATTGGTTAAGGCTAAGCCTTGCTGAGAAGGTATCCTTGTAGACTGAATGATGATAGGATCACCATCAGCCATATGAGAGAAAAACATTCAAGGTGGAGGAAAGAGGCCACCATCAAACAAAAAGACAATGGCATGGCAATTTCTAGTACCCCTTCCACTAGGACTCCTAACATCTGATTTTTCAGGCCTGCTCACTAGATTGCCTCTTCTAGAATCTGAACATAAAATGACAGTTGACAGACCAGAATTCTAGGCTAAAACCAACAAGATGGAATGTGACTGATAAGACCGAAAAGTGGTGCTTGTGAATTTACAAATCCAATTTCACAGCACCCGCGGCTTGACAGCTGTTCATGTTCAAACAATCTGACCACAAATTGGAGATTGTTTTTTTGCTCTTTCTGACTGGAAAAAAACAATGTATTGATATTACCCTTGGGCAAATTTTGGCCCAATTTAAGGTATCATTAGAGCTATTTAAAAATGGAATGGCCTGTTTCGCAGGTAAAGATCTTGCTGTTGCTTAATGAGAGGGAGAGGGAGAGGGAGAGGGAGAAGGAGAGGCGGAGGGGGAGGGAGAGGGGGGAGGGTGAGGGAGGGGGGAGGGTGAGGAGAAGGGGGAAAGAGGGAGAGGGGGAGAGGAGGGGGAGGGGAGGGGGATGGGGAGAGAGGGAGAGGGAGGAACATACACAGAGGAAGAGACCAAAAGATTTACTCATCAGAGATTTTTGTAAAAAGAAGATTCTGTAATGTTTGGGGACTGTTTCAGACACTTTTTCATTTTTGTGAATCTCTGGCATATTACCCATTTATTCATTCCAACAAAATTTTCTTCATTTAGGGATATTTATGTGTGGATAAGAAGGAAAAATGACATTAGTATATGCTTAAATCAGCTTTGTGTCACCATGACTAAAATACCCGATGAGAACAACTTAAAGGTGGAAAAAGGGGCTCAAGGTTTTGGACGTTCAGTCCATGGTAGGCTGAATCCATTGCTCTAGGCCCAAGAGAGGCAGCACATCATAGCCAAAGGGCCCAGCAGGGGGGAAACTGCTTGGTTCCTGGCAGGATCAGGAAACAGAGAGGGAGAGAGGAGGGAGCTGAAGGAAAATGAACCCTTTAATGGCATGCCCCCATGACCCACCTTCACTAGCCATGTCCCCCGGCCTATGGTGTCCCCCGAGTCAATCCATTCAAGCTAGAATGGACTGGGGGTTATATATGATAAGGTTACAGCTCTCATAACCTAATCACTTTAGATTTGAATATACCTCATTAACACAGTAACTTTTTAGGGTGTATCTGATATCTAAAACTTACTATATAAGGCATATGGTGAATTTTATCTAACGCTTAGTTTGTAATGGCATCTCTCAGAACAGTAAGCAAAAACTTAAAATTCTGAGATGATGCTTTTTAAAAATAAGTACTTAGATAAAATTTCTAGTATATTTAGGCTAACTATGAGAAATAAAGATTAATATAAACAAATACTTCTTGGGTTTACTCTATTTTAGCTCTGCAATGTAGACAGTTCAGTTCTCTATACTTCACTTCTCTCAGAATGAGGGCAGTAATTTGTCCCTGCTTGAAAATATTCTTAGGATTAAATTAGTTCCTGCATAGAAACAGTGATGATTGACAATATTAAATGCTAATTTAATGTTTATTATCTTTGCTGTGGTTATTAGACATAAATGTGTGCTCCATTCTCTCTTCAGGAATTAATGACCAAGCTAATAACTGAGACACCTGACCAGCCAATCCCATTTCTTATTGACCATCTTCAATCTAAACAAGGAAATCGTGGACAACTGCAAAGAACTTTGTCTGGATCCGCAGCTCTCTGGGCAGAAAGTGAAACATCAGGTAAATGAAAAATATCTTGCAGTTAATTTGGGATACATTTAATGAAAAATTTCTAGTCTTTTTGATTTTGATAAGATCAATCTAGATGAATGGATACCTAAGGTTTTCACGTATTCGACTGTGACTTCACCCAGATGTTAAAATTTATAGTATTTTTGAATTTGAAGATATTGCATTGTACTTCAAAATATAAAAATCAGGGTATTTCATTTTAATAGAGATGGTTCAGATTTGCAGAGAAGGATTTCATTCTGTATGAGTTCAAACAAATTATTCTAATTTTTTGTTTCTTTTATGAATATTTTGAATTAAATGCTTATAGTTCATCTGTATAGAAAAGTAAAGAAAAAAGTAAGAAAAAAAAAAGACTAGATATCTACAAAGTTAGTTTTCTTACTTCTCAAACTGATGAGCAGTCTCCATTTTCTCCAGCCCTCATGTTATCCTGTGTGTAAGTTCAGATTTAGGAGAAATCGTTCCTTCTGGATGTTGAGGAACCAGCCCTCCAGCTTTATGATAACTTTATTCATCCAGTAAACACTGGTGAGATCCTTGGGCAGACTTGACTTCACCCTTCTCTGCATACTGTTCTGTTGTCTCAGGTATTTATTTTCAAGCCCAGATCTCCTTGGGTGCCCAACTCCTTGCCTGATTCTCCAGGGAATCAGCTTGTTTGGACTCAAAATGTTTTTTTTTCTGCGATGACACTATGACTTCTCTTCTCCCCTTCATGCTCTGTGTGATCTCATGGAAAGGATTTTGTCTCTACATGTGTTGTCATATTAGTGCTTTCTCAAGACACTGAATAGAGAATAGGGTATTTTCTGAAGAATGTAGACATATCTGGTGTTGATGATCCATGCACAGCTGTCTGCATCATACGGGAAACTAGAATATGAGCTTTTGGCATACAACAGAGGGAACACTTGTTTTTTCTTGGCCCCACTTTCTTTGGTTTAAATTATAAATTAGGTGTTTAATCTTTGGCTTATAAGTGCTAAGATGGCACCCACCAGGTGAAGGCATATCAGATGAGCATCTGTGAGCTTACCAAAGTTCATGTGAGTCCATGTTTTATAAAACATTGTATCTGAAGAGAGAATGATTTATTACACTGGGCACTTTAACCAGCACACATTTAGCATCTCAGTGTCCTTGTTGGAATTTATGCCTAGCTTAGCTAAGTGTCAAGCCTCACCAGGTTGCAAGTCAAGGTGTTGACCAGGTTTCATTCTCATCTGGAGCTTGCCAACAGAAGAATCTGCTTTCAAGTTCATTTGGGTGAATGAAGACTTCACCCAACAGAGGCAAAATTTATCCCTTGCAGCTTTGTGACTGAGAACCCTGTTTCCTTTCTGGCTTTCATTTAGAGTCTGTTCTCAGCTCCGAGATGTAATGCAAGGTTCATTGCCGCGTTGCTCTCTCACCTCATGACAATTTACTTTTTTAAAGGCAGTAAAGGAATTTCTCTCATTCTGTTCTGCTAAAATGGAGTCTTATCTAATATAATGTAATCATGACATTGACAAAACCTTTGCCATATTTTATTGGCTAGAAGCAGGTCAAAAGTCCTGTCTTCACTCAAGGGGAGGGAATAGAATAATAGGGCAGAACACCTGGGTACAGCGATCATGGTTATAAATTACCTTGTTATTTTGCTAGTTTTCTTAGAATTCTGACTTTCACAAGCACTTATGACTCTTTCCTTGCAGAAGGGGAAAGGAGGGAGGAGATTATCATAACTCCCAGTTTACTGACTTGAGTGATGGCATAAATGCTCATTTAATAAGGCAAGATAGGAACATAGAACTAAATTTATAAAGGGAAATATAAGCTCAATTCCTATTGATTAATTTGAGTTTCCTGTGGAAAATCTTTGTAGATAGTTACAGTAGGCAGTTGGTGCTGACTAAAGCTCTGGGGTAGTTCAAGGCAGAAGTCCTGGTGTGGAACTCATTCAGTATCATACAACTTGAAAGAACGATCAAGGCTCGTCTTCGGAGAAAATTCCTGTTTATTGAGGAACAGCTCTGCATATTTATAGAGCCGGGGGTGGTTTGACAGTTATGAGAGTTTAATGGTTGAACGGTTTGTCAGTTGGCATAGGGTGCTTTCTGATTGATGGGTAAGGATCATGTGAGTCAGCAGGGCTAGTCTGATTGGTGGGTAAGGATCATGTGAGCCAGCAGGGCTCACCATTGGCCGCTCTTCTCAGGGGATGGGGAAGTTCTGATTGGTGGGTAAGGATCATGTGAATTAGCAGGGCTCACCATTGGACGGCTCTTCTCAGGGGATGGGGAAGTTCTGATTGGTGGGTAAGGATCATGTGAATTAGCAGGGCTCACCATTGGATGGCTCTCGGGGGATGGGGAAGTTAGTCTTTGGAGCCGGTGTGACTCCCAACACAACTAATCATGAAAAACATGAGGGTAAAACAATGGAGGAAGATGTGGTTAAACATGTGGAAGATGTGTACTTAGAATATGGAAGAAAATACATGTAAGATCATTCTGGTTGCCCTAAATTTTGTTGTTTGTTAAGAGGTGAGGTTGTTTGCTAAAGGTAAGAGAGTTTGTTAAGCAGTTTTGGGGCCTTACTGAAGTTGAAGACATGAATTAATTTTTAACTAATTCATCATAGAAAGCAGAAAGCAAGAAGGTGATTTTTTTTTTCTTCATTAGTGTTCATAAGAGCTGGGTTGAGAGAGAGAAAAAATTTTTAGGGGCAGATTGAGAATTGTGGTTGTGATACCATGGGGATCATGGAAGGTGGAAGAAGAGTTTTGTGGAGGAGTTTATATTTGAGAGCAAGTGATTCCAATGATGATGAAGCACAAGGTCAGATATGAGGCAGTGAGCAAGGGCAGGAGGAGATTTAGACATAGAAAGCTAAAAACCTTCAGGAGGTTGATGTAGTGAAAATATGAGAGATATAGAAAGAATATTTTTAGGAATAATAAAAGTAATTATTTTTCTTGAATATGTATGGATTTTTTAAACTTATGTTTTTTCAAAAGTTTTATTGGGCTGTTGACTGTGATTTTTCAGGAAAATCAATCATGTGTACATTGAGTCTCCTCCACGGCTCTTCATTTCTCTCATTTCATTTGGCATTGTGTTTGCCTTTCATATTTATTTACTCTCTTCTTAGGGGGTTTATTGAATAAAGTATGTTCTCCATGCCACTGATTAAATTTTTGACAGTACCAGTTCTCTCTTCTTTCTTACTTTGAACACAAATTTAAATGTGTTATTGCATTTTAGTCTCCTACTCGTCTTTTTTTAAAAAATAATTTTTCTGTGCACATTTCCATTTTCAATCATAGTTTGGTTGACTTATCTCTGCTCTAATTTCTTTATTTTGTTGGGGGGGAGTACCAGGGATTTAAATCAGGAGCACTCAACTACTGAGCCACATCTCCAGCCCCATTTTATATTTTATTTAGAGTCAGGGTCTCACTGAGTTGCTTAATGCCTCACTTTTGCTGAGGCTGGCTTTGAGCTTGCCATCCTCCTGCCTCAGCCTCCTGAGCCTCTGGGATTATAGGCGTGCACCACCATACCCGGCTCTAATTTCTTTTGGTTTCATACAGTCCATTTTCTTTTATTTTTATTCAAAAGACAAATCAGTTGTGTTCTGATATTTAATGCTTTTAAAAGTATGATCTCTGCATTGTGGATGTTGTATTCTTGTGTTTTTAAATGAAATTTTTCTTAGAATTATATTTTTTTTCTGTTTATTAAAATTTAAATGTGGAGTATTCTATCTAGTTTTAGGTTTGTCCACCAATAGTGTAGGTGAATTCTTCTTGTCCCCTTACCATGTAGCTTGAAACTATTTGGATTCTTTTCAAACTATGGGATAGGTGAAATCATGGCTGATATTGAAATTTCCAGTAGTGGTCACATCCTGTCTCATCTCATCTCTTTTCTACCAACTAGATAGGAATAGTAGCCTTGCTATATTATTTGAATCAATATGAATTGTTTTCCTTGCCCAGAAAGAACTACAGAATAAAGAAACCCACGACACCCAATGTCTCACTCTTCACTGGCTCAGTGGTCCTTTGTATATTGCTATATTTGATGACAAGAATGCCTTCATCCTTATTATTGATTTTTATATGTATTTTGTTTTAACAGAATCTAAAGGAACAAGAAGAGATTTCAGAAGCTATGATAAACCTTGGCAATTAAATGCAAAGAAGCCTAAAAAATCAAAAAGTGACCTTGCTGTGTCTAATATTTCTCCCCCATCGCCAGACTCCAAATCATGTAAGTTTGTTCTTCAAATATTATTTCCTTTATAAGTCTGTTGTTCAGGAAATTAAGAAAAAGTAGTAACTGAAGCCAAACTTTTAATCTGGATTTTTTTTAAAAAAATATTAATTTATTTATTTTTAGTTATATGTGGACACAATATCTTTATTTTATTTTTTTTATGTGGTGCTGAGGATTGAACCCAGGGCCTCACACATGGCAGGCGAGTGATCTACCTCTGAGCCACAACCCCAGCCCTTGATCTGGTATTTTTGACCATTAATCCTAATGATTTCCACTTTCAAGTCTGCATTGATATTGAATTATTGTATGTATATCTAGTCACCTAATTATACTCTCAAACATGTGTAATGATTTAGACCTAGTACTCTGTTCCTTGAAGAATACAAGTTGTAGGGAGCAGTTCCCTTGCCTCTCATGGCCAGTAGTAGCATTATACTACATTCAAAGCAGGACCATATCTGCATTTAATGAAGTACAAAAAAATCAAGTTAAATCTTTTAGAGCAGAGTGAAAGATATTTCTATTCCAAACATTTAACAACAACAACAAATCTTAAATCCTCTATCTAGGATCTGCCTGAAACCCTGCTCATTATTATTTGTGACTGAAAAAGTCTATAGTTATCCTCTCCCACACTGCCATAAGTTCCCTTCTCCTAATGTCCCTGCTTCCTTTCCCACTACCTTAGTAGCCCCTGCATTTCTCCAGGGCTCTGCTGCCTCCACACATGTGGAAGCTTGTTAAATAGTTCAGGAGCTGATGGAACACATGAGAGCTTGAAAACTGCTTTATACATCGATTTCTTATATTTGTTATAGAGTGAGGTGTTTGCTTTGAATTTCAACAAAGAAAAGAGTATGTTTAAAATAATTATTTTTGTTTGAAAATCTTTGAAAAACCACTGTGTGCTAACTGTAGTCTGAATCTGGGTCATATGTGAAAGAGACTGAAATTAACTCTATCTGCATTTACATACTGGTACTCATAAAACTATTGGATCAACCCCACCAATAGTTTTGTGAGGTTAAATGGAATATTATGAACATTAAATGGTCTTAGCAAATGACGATTGTGATTTGTCAACTTCTCCTTCTTTGCCAGTTTAGTATATAAAATTTGATCCCAACATTAAAAAAATACACAAGTCTAAAATTACTATGTCTTCTTTGGACTAGTATGATTAGTAGTGTCCAACGCCATTCCTGACCCAGTTATGAATTCATATGGGAAAATGAATAAATAAAGAAATGAAAATGAAATGAATCAAGTCTCAGTTTCCATCTCTATCAAGGAGTCATCAGCTTCTCCCCTCTCTCTATATTTGCCCTCCTTTCACCTCCCTTTCTCCTTCCTTCCTCTTTCTACCTCTGTCTCTCTGTCTTCCAATGATAAATCCATAACTATAAGGGTTTACTAGTTTATATTGCCAGTTCTGGATTCCATCACTTATCACTGAGGGGAGAATGCCAAAAGCCCACCTCATTCTGTAAGCTGTTTGCTCTACGTAGGATGCTACCAGCTGCAGAGTGTTGCTGGTGGTTGGCATCTGATTCTGTCTCCTCTCAACCTCTGGTTCCATAGATCATTAGCAATATTTTAATGGCAAAAACAATAACAAAATAACATTTTCATAGTATGTGTAGAGATAATACATATAACAATAAGAATAAAATGAGTGAAGGGTTAACATTGGAAATATACTATCAAATATTAAAATGTTGTTGAAGTAATAGAATTTCCCTTGAACATAGATTGTAATAGCTTAAAGGTGCATATCAGAATCTCTAAAGCATCACTAAAAGCAGTACAAAAGCACAAATGAGAAGTTAATAGATACATTAAAATGGAATATGAAAATGTTCTTTATCTTCCCAAAATAAAGGCAGGAAAAGTGGAACAGATAAACAAAGAATAGATTGTAAAATAGAAATCAAACACCAAGATGATAGGTTAAACTATAAATATGAGAGGAATTGTACCACATAAAAATGGATTAAACATTCTGATAAAACAAGTATTGTCAGGCTGCATAAAATGTATAGATTTTTTAAAAAACAAGAAACACACTTTAAATATACAGACAAAACCAATTTTAAATACTAAGCATAAGGAAACCTATATGGCTACATCAGACCAAGAAGAATTCAAAAGAGGTCATCTCATAATGAAAAAGTTATTGAATTCAGAAAACATGATAATGCTGTGGGGCAGTGCACATAAAAACAGGGTTTCCAAATGCCTGATGAGAAATTTATAGCATTAAAAGCAGATAAAGACATAATAAGTGAATCAGAAAAATCAGTAAACACATGAAATTATGAACAACCACCTTGATTTAATTGATATTTATAGAACACATGCTCAATAAAGTTAGAACACATACACACACACACACACACACACACACTCTAACACACATGTATATAATTCTCAATTCCTGGTAGAATATTCAGAAAGATAATTAATATGGTATGCTGTAAAACAATTATGTAGTTATATGAAATATTTTTTGTGAAGAAATTTTATTAAGTTAGAAATAAATTACAAGAAACTTAGAAACTCTGCTTGCCTCCACATTTTGAAATTAAAAACCTCATTTCTAAATAACCAAGGAGTTAAGTACAGAATTGCAAAGGAAATTTGACAACATTATGAAAAACAAAACATATACAAATTTGTAGGATGAACTAAATCAGTCCTTAGGAGAAAATTCATAGCTCTAATAGAAGCATTTTAAAGACTGATGTATTAGAAAACAAAATGGTATAAAGTCAATAACCTCAGCTTTCACCTTAAGAATATAGGTAAATAATGAACTAAATCAAGAATATGTTGAGGAAAATAAATGAGAAAAATAATGTAATTGAAATAGAAAGTAAAACAAAGAAAAATCAATAAATCCCAGAAGTTGGTTATTTGAAAATATTTACTTAAACAATAAAACTACCTTGCAAGACTTATCATATGCAAGAGTATTAGGAATAAAAGAATAAAAATTATTACAGATTGTGAAGGCATTAACAGGATACTTAGAAGATAATTTAACAGTTATATGCCAGTAAGATTGACAACTTGTATAAAAGATATAAATCATTTGAGAGACACAAGAAACTAAAACTTACTCAAGAAGAAATAGATATATTTAAGTTTCCTCTATCAGTTAAATAAATTGAATTAATTATTAAATAGTTTCTCATCAAAAGGACTTGAGTCCAAGATGGCTTCATTATGGGATCAAAACATTTGAAACTAAAAGAAATTAATACCATATGCAACTTTTCAGAAAATGGAGAAGAAGGCTACACATTTCAACTCTATTTAGGTGGCCTCCATAAACTAAAACAAGATAAGGACTTTATAAGAAAAGAACACTAGAAATGATCCTAGTCCAAGACCATAGATATAAATATTTTTACCACCTATTATTAATATTAATACAGAAATATAGGAAAGTGATCCAATTTATTTTATGTAAGAAATGCAATGTTCATCTAATAGACAAACATTTATCAGTGCAATTCACTATAAAAAAAGAGTAAGAGAGAAAATTTATATATTCATTTCAATACACGGGGGAAAAATATCTGACAAAACACAACATTTATGATAAAAACTCCATCAACGTAGGAATAATAGAAAATATCCTCAGCCTAATAAAGATCAAAACCAAAAGTCTCACAGTTATTATCATATTCTGCACTGAAATATTGAATACTGCTCCTCTATCAATGAAACAAATGCTTACAACTTCTGTTCAAAATCATAGTGTGAATGAAATTTGACAAGAGAAAAAATATATAATTGCAAGCGAAGATAGAAAAACCTTTTACTATACATGTCAAAATTTTATAAACATGA
Organism: Marmota flaviventris; assembly: GCF_047511675.1. Lineage (NCBI taxonomy): Eukaryota > Metazoa > Chordata > Mammalia > Rodentia > Sciuridae > Marmota > Marmota flaviventris. Next base: position 71,683,345 of record NC_092512.1, read on the forward strand.
AAAACACAAAAGGAACGTAGAAGAAAAAATACTAAGATGAGTAAGTAAGATTGTCAAAAATCACAGGATACAAAGTAAGCAAGCAGATAATTGTATTTTGTATTCTGACAGTGTAAAATTGAAAATGTCCTTAAAATACCATTTGTAGTAGCATCAAAGAATACCAAATTTTTAGGGACAAATTTGATGGGAAAATGTGAAAACTGCCTATACAGAAAATTAGGAGACATTGTTGAGACAAATTAACTAAAACTTTGGATAGATATATCCTGTTCATATTCAATATTGGTAAAGGGTAGGTGGTACATATTGGCCTAGAATTTGAATATGTCCCTAGCAGGCTTTATTCTAGAAAATGATATAAATATTTAAAAAATGTACCAACCAAGGAAAAAGCCTATGATTATTTAAAGCACTCCTGATAAACATGAACTAGATAGAAAAATTTACTCCACCTGCCTTATAAAACTATAGTTGTCAGTTCAACATAATATAGGGTCCATAAATAGACCTCCATAATACAGTCAGATGAGCTTCCACAAGGATATATTAATAGTAAAATGAGAAAAGAAAAGATTACTTCAGCATTGGACATCCATTTGAAAAACAAACAAAACGAAATATAACTTAAGTCATCCCTGAAGGAAGTAAAGGATTTTTAGGGATGTTCCAGTTACTATGGCTGCTTGACCAATTGTCACAAACTTCTTTTAAATAAAATTAATTAAAGAGTAAAATGTACAATTGACTGGCATTTAGTACATTCACAATATTGTGCTACTATTCTCTACTAATATTTAGTTTGACACTATTTTCATCACCCCAAAGGAAACCTGTACCCAAGAAGCAGTCTCCCAGTATTTTCACATTCCACCATCCCCTGACAATCTGCTTTCTGTCTCAGTGGAGTTGTTTCTATTGAGAGTATCTCATGGATAAAATCGTAGAGGTGTGACCTTTTGTATGTGACTTATTTCACTTAGCAAGCTTTTTGATTCATTCATTTCAGCAAGAACACAACTTCATTCTTTTTATAGCTGAATAATATTTCATTATGTGGATGTACCGCATTTTGTTTATCCATTCTTCTCTCAGTGGAAATTCGGTTGTTTCCATCTTTGACTCTTATGGATTGTGCTGTTCTGGGCATTCACATGCAAGTATTTATTCAAATACCATCATTTTTCTCGTTATTTGGATATATGTCTTGCAAGGTACTTAGTGGATCTCATGGTTATTGTAGGTATATTAAAGTCTCCAACTTTTATTTAGAATTATATTTCTCCCTTCAAGTATGTCAGCTTTTGCTTCCTATAGTTTGTGGCTCTGAGGCTAGGATTGTATATGTTTATATTTATGACATATGCTGTTATAATGTTCTTCTCTGTCATTTGTAGTGGTTTTTCTTAAAATCTATTTTGATATTAGAACAGTCATGACAGCTCTCTTTTCCACTAATACTGCATGGATTATCTTTTAATCATTATTTCTTCAAATATTCTTTCTATTCCTTTATCCCTTTTCTCTCCTTCTGAGTCTACCATTATATATTGGTACATCAGACATAATGATAAAGTAAGAAAACTAGTGACTTTCCATCAACACCTGAATGGGTATTTAATATAAATTTGCATCTATTTTAGGAAGAGAAAGATATCTTCTTTTTTCTGTATTTTTTTCTGTGTTTTTATTGGTGTATTTCAGGTGTGCATGTCAATAGTGGGATTTGGTGTTACATATTCATATATGCGCAAAATATAGCAATTGAATTTGGCAAATATTGTTCCCCAGTACTTCTCCTTTTCCTCCCTTCTATCCTCCTTCTGGTCTCTTCCCTTTACTCTAGTGATCTCACTTTGATTTTTATGAGATCCACCACCCTTTTTTCTTCATTTTTTACTCTCCAGCTTCCACATAAGAAAGAAAACATACAATCCTTGACTTTCTGAATTTGTGTTATTTTGCTTAACATAAGATTTTCATGTTCAACCCATTTTCCTACAAATGACAGAATTCCGTTCTTTCATTTGGCTGAGTAAGACTCCATTGTGTATATTATATCACATTTTCTTAATCTAGTAATTCATTGGTGGACATCTAGACTGGTTCCATAGTTTACCTATTGTGAATTGTACTGCCATAGACATGTATATTCATTTATCACTGTAATATGCTGAATTTAATTCTTCAGGATAACTACCAAAGAGTAGTATAGTTGGGTCATATGGTGATTCCATTCCTAGTCTTACAAGGAACCTCCTTACTGATTTACACCGTGGTTGTACTAATTTATAATTTCACTGATATTGTAAAAGTTTTTCTTTTTCTCCACATTCTCTCCAGCGTGTATTATTGTCCATTCATGATAGCTGCCATTCTAACAGGGGTGGGATAAAATCTCAGTGTAGTTTTGATTTGCATTTCCCTGTTAATGATGTTGAACATTGTTTCATATACTAGTTGTCAATTTGTGTTTCTTCTTTCGAGAAGTGTCTATTTAGTTCATTTGTCCACTTAACAATTTGGATTCTTTGTTGTTAGTTTTTTAAAGTTCTTTATATATAATGGATAGAAAGTCTTTGTCATAAGAGTAGCTAGCAAATATTTTTTTTTTCCCACTCCGTAGGTTCTCTCTTCATATTCTTTGTTTTGCTGGGTAGAAGCTTTTTGATTTGATGCCATCCATTTAGTAACTCATGGCATTATTTCATGAGTTTTGGGGGTTCTACTGAGAAAGTTATTACCTGCACCTCTATGTTGGAGTGTTGGCCCTAAATTTTCTTCTAACAGTTGCATGGTTTCTCATCAAATTTCAAGATCTTTGTTACATTTTTAGTTGACTTTTCTACATATGGACAGCCAGTTTTCCCAGAACAATTTGTTTTTTAAAAAAAAATGTTGTAATTTTTGTAGTGTATGTTTTTGGCACCTTTGTTAAGGATCAGCTGACTGTATCTGTATGGGTTCATTTTGGTGTCTTTTATTCTGTGTCATTGGTTCACATGACTGGTTTTGTTCAAGTATTATATAGTTGTGGTTACAATAGCTCAGTAGTATAATTTAAGTCAGGGATTGTGATACGTCCAGCATTGCTTAGAAGTTTGGGCTTAGAATGGCTTTGGCTAGTAGGGGTCTTTTATTATTTCAAATGAAATTTAGGACTGTTTTATCTAGTTCTGTGAGAAATGGCATTGGTATTTTTGTGGGGATTGCTTTGAATCTGTATATTTCTTTTGGTTGTGTGGCCATTTTAACATTAATTCTGGCTATTTGTGAATATGGGAGGTCTTTCCATCTTTTGAGCTATTCAATTTATTTCTTCAGTATTCTTCAGTATTCATTGTAGAGATCTTTCTCTTCCTTGGTTACATTTATTCTTTGATTTTTTGAGGCTATTGTTAATGGGATTGTTTTCATAATTTCTGTCTCAGCGTTGTTGGTACACAGGAAACCTACTGATTTTTGCATGTTGATTTTGTAACCTGCTACTTTGCTGAATTTATTAGCTCTAGCAGTCTTTTGGTGGAGCTCTTTGTGTCTTCTAAGTATGGGATCATATCATTTACAAATTTCACTTCTTTCTTTCCTATTTTTATTCCTTTTATTTCCTTCTCTTGCCTAATTGCTGTCACTACAGGTTCTAGTACTGCATTGAATAAAAATGGTGAAAGTGGATATCCTTGCATTGTTCCAGATTTTAAAGTGAATGCTTTCAATTTTTCCACATTAACTGTGATTTTGGCCTTGGGTTTGTTATATGTAGCTTTTATGAGGTTGAGGTAAGTTCTTTTCATCCCTAGTTTCTTCAGTGTTTCTATCATGAATGGGTATTGAATTTTGTTAAAGGTTTTCTCTGCATCTGTTGAAATAACTGTGATTGTTTTGTCCTTAATTTTCTTTATATGTTGAAAGACATTTACTGATTTGCATATGTTAAACTATCTTTGCATCTTTGGGATAAACCAACTTGGTTGTACTGTATAATCTTCTTAATATGTTGTTGAATATGATTTGTTAATTTTTTTAATGTTTTTGCTTTTAAGTTCATGAGCTATATTGGTCTGTAGTTATCTTTCTTTGATAGGATATATTGTCTTCATACAATCAATTTGGAAATGTTCCATCCCTTTCCATTTCATGTAATAATTTGAAGAGCATTGGCATTAGTTCTTTAATGATCTGGTAGAATGCAGCTGAGAATTCATCTTGTCTTGGGCTTTTCTTTTTGAAAGGCTTTGTATTACTGCTTCTATCTCATTGCTACTTATTGATCTGTTTCAATTTCATTTCATTAATTTTAGCTCTGATCTTAATTATTGCCTTTCTTCTACTGGATTTGTTCTTGTTTTTCAAAGGCCTTGAGACTCATCATCAAGTTGTTTATTTGGGATCGCTCTGATTTTCTTATGGAGACACTCCTAGTTGTAAATTTTTCTTGTAGAACTGCCTTCTTTGTATCCCAGAAGTTCTGGTATATTGTATCACTATTCTCATTTGATTCAAAGACTATGATTTCTCCCCTGATTTCTTCTATCACCCACTCATCATTCAAGTTTGTTGTTCAATATGCATATATTCAAATAGTTTCTGTAGTTGTTTTTTAAAGTTGATTTCACATTTTATTTCATTGTGATCAGATAAGACATACACAGAGTATATATACACACACACACACACACATATATATATATTTTTTTTTCTAAGAGTTGCTTTGTGGACTAAAATATGATCTGTTTTGGAGAAGATTCCATGAGCGTTTGAGAATAATGTGTATTCAGCTATTAAAGTATAACATATTCTATAGAAAAATGTTAAGTCCATTTGGTTTATGATATATATTTAAGTGTGAAGAGTCTGTATTGGGCTTATGTCTGGGTAACCTATCAACTGTGACAGAGGTGTGTTGAATTCCCACAATATTATTGTATTGGAATCTTTGGTGCTTTTAACTTCTCTCCTTGATTTGTAGGTCATGCATTTTAATTATAATGTGCAATGAAGAGGTGCTTTTCTAAAAATGTAATTAGGTTATATCAACATTTGGAGGCATAAATATTTACTATAATTATGTATTTTTATTGGATTGTTCTCCTTACTATTATGAAGTAACCTTATTTGTCTCTTCTGATTAATTTTGTCTTGAAATCTGCTTTGTCAGACATGAGAGTAGCTACGTTTGCTTTTTTTCTTGGCTCCACTTTCATGATATACCAATTTCCATCTTTTCACTTTCATTCTGTGACTGTCTTTGCTATAAGGTGAGTCTCTTGCAATAACATATAGTTGGTTCTTATTTTTTATTCCACCCTTCTATCCTGTGTCCTTCAGTTGGAAAGCTGTGACCATTTACATTCAGTGTTATTATTGAGAGATGATTGTTCCTGTCATTTTGACCTATTTCTAATGTTTAATTTGTTCCTATTTCTCATTTTTTTTAGCTACTCATCAAATGAGATTGGTCCATTTATGAGCTCTGGGGTTTGTTTTATTTCTTCTCTGTTGGAAGTATTTCTTTAGTGTTTTCTTTAATACCAGCTTAGTAGCCATGTATTCTTGAAGTTTCTCCTTATCTTGGAAAGTTTTTACATATACTTCAATTCTGAAGGATAGCTTTAGTTAATATAGATAGCAACCCCAGTTGACATTGATTTTCTTTCAGGGATTGGAATACATCATTCCTAGTTTTCCTGAGTTCATGTTGAGAAATCAGAAGTAGCTCTGACTGGCTTATCTCTACATGTGACCTGAAGTTTTCCTCTTGAGACTTTTAAAATTCTTTCCTTCTCCTCTATGTTAGGCATTTTAATTATGTTTCTTGGAGAGCTTCTTTTTTGATCTTGTCTATTTAGGGTTCTGAATGCATCCTGTATCTGGATGTTCATTTCATTCTCAAAGTTTGGAAAAATTAGCTGTTATTATTTCCCTGAAGAAGTTATCTATTCCATTATCCTGCATCTCAAACCCTCCTCAATTCCATGATTCTTAAATTTGATCTCTTAATGTTGTCCAGAGTTCTTGTATATTCTGATCATGGTTACTTATTTTCTTTTCTTTAATGCTGTCTGAATATTCAAGGCTGGCCTCTTTATCTTTCAACTCTGAAATTCCACCTTTAGCATGGTATACTCTATTAGACTTTCAGTTGAACGTTTTATTTAATTTATGATATCTTTCATATCTAATATTTCTGTTTGATTCCTTTTCAATATCTCTGTCTCCTTATTGATTTTTCTATTCATATCCGGTATTGACTTCCTTAATTCATTGAGTTGTTTTTCTATGTTCTCTTGGAATTAATTGACATTTTTATAGTCATTCTTTTGAATTATTTCTTGGCTATTTCATCCACTTCCATATCTTTGGTTTTAGTTGTTAGTAAACTTATGAACTTTAGGATATGTTGGGTCCTTATTTTTTCACGTTTGTTGTATTCCTGTGTTGAGTTTTATGCATTAGTTGGGATGGATTTCTCTTCTACTTATGTGTGGGCCCCTTTTAGGTACAATCTTATTTTGCCAAAATGTCTTAGAGTGATCTATATTGAGACCCCTTTTAGGTATGGTACCCACAATCTTTGTGTTAATTTTTTTTCTGTTTTTATTATAGCAGCTGGTGTCTATGAATGCAACCTGAGGGCCCACCCTAGCCATTCTTCCTTGAGGCCTGGTCATTATTTGGGGTTTTTTGTTTCTTTTATTTCTTGTTTTAAAGTATGACTGAAATGTGAGTGTCATTATTTTGTGTGTGGAGTCAGTAGCTCTATCTCTTGACTGGGTTTAGTTTAGCAGCAGAGTACCTATGACCTTGTAGGATCCCTATAGATTCCTAGCACCCCATAAAAAAAGGAGAAACAAAACAATAGCAACAACTGAAGCAAAACCAATTTACAGCATTAAAATAAATACCTGGTTCTTACTATGACACATATAATAATAATTGTTACAGAAACAGGAGTGGGGGGATCATCAGTTGTCTACCACAAAAAACAATAAATAGCAATGACCTAGATGTAGCATTAAAAGTAGGGGTTAACTGTGCCATCTACAGTACTATTAACCAAAACAACATGAATGGTGGGGGCAGGAGTTATGGAAACCCAATAGTTTTAAAAGATGGTAAAAATACAGTTCACTAAGGAAAAATGTGATAGGAAGGTAAAAGAAAGGTTAGAGTATTCAAAGTGTGAATAGAGAGAATGCAGAAGAGATGTAGCAAGTGATGGCTATAAAGGAGGAGAAAAAAGATAAAGTAACAGGAGAGAGAGAACAAGAGAATTTGGCTGTTAGTGGGAGAAAAAAGGAAAAAAGTGAAATAAGAGAAATGGACAATAACAAAACAAAACTAAAATAAACAAAAAATCCTGACCCTCAAAAAACAAGGAAAAATAACTATTATAAATAATACTAAAAATGAGAAAGATAAAAACATATATCCACGAACTAATCAGCACAGCAAGAACATAAAAATAAATAAATAAAAAGGGAAAAAGATTCTTAATGAAACATGAAAGAATCCTATCCACTGAGGTGTTTAAAATTGTTGACAAGGATGGATGGTCACTGCCTGTGCCCAAATGCCCTTATCTCAATTTCCTACTGGGGGTTGGGAATAGCGAGCAAGAGCCAGTGTGCACACCTTCTATTCTGAGGTTACACTGAGCTGCTAGCTGGGGTCTGCATCAAACTGAAGCTGGTTGAAATAACTCTCAGCTTCCCTTTCCACCAGTGTAAGTAGGATGGAATGAGAAGTGCTCTCCATTGGAGTTTTGTCTGCACACCAGATTGCACTACCAGAGTGGGGATTGCGCAGAATTTTATGAGGGGTGTCCTGGGGACAGGAGCTTAGCTCTGATTAGGACTTAGGGACTTTGTTGGGTGGTATTTGCTCTGGAGAGATTATGCCAATACACCCCGAGGACCAGGCAAATGCTGATCATGGCTGGAGTCTGGATCTCAGGAGCTCCAGCCAACCCTCCACAGGTCTCACACACTCCTGTTACCCATAAGACTACCTTCCCGGGCTTAGTCCCTGAGTATAATCAGACCTGCCTATTCAGTTTCCTGACTTTCTTCAGCTGATCACATGAGCCACCAGACTCAAGAGGAAAGCAAGTTTTACTTTCCTCTGTATTTCTGAGTTGAACACATGTGGTACAATGTTCTCTGTGCCTGTTTCACTCAAGTCTTGCTAGATACACCCTAGGCTACAAGGTAGGTGCTGGCAGGGAAGTATGGCAATGTTGGCTGTCATCTCTTGGAGCTCCTGCTGCAGCAAGCTGCCCTATGGCCTTCTGAAGATAGCTTTTGGCCTCAGTTCTCCACTTGCCAGTTGAGAAACAGAGCACTTTTCAGACACCAATTTGCTGCACAGTCTCTCGATCAGCTACGTTTGGGCTGCTTCTTTTGATCTACAGGTTTTTCTATGACAGATTTGTCTGTTGTGTTTTTCTCTCTGCTTGTAACACCCCTCCCCTCGGCAGTGAACCAGGGCTGCTACAGCGACCAACTTGGTTCCAATGTACTCTTTCTTGTTCTTCAACACACCTGACTTTCCCATATTGAGTTTTAGTGAATTCCCTCTTTCATGCACCTGGCTGAGAAGCAATACTCCCACTGCTTAAATTCCAAGCCATGGAGCAACTGGAAACCCAGCCTTCCTCTAATCCACCATTTTGAATCTTCTCAACTTCTTTCAAGAAAATTTGTACCAGATGCATAAGTCTGATAACCAGATTTTGTATGATAGTCATTTTTGCAAGCAAGAATGGTATTTATCTGGAAGTTGAAGTTCGCCCTGGAAGCTAGAAGTCAGAGATTAGGTGTTGATGGAGCCATGCTCTCTCTGAAGGCACTAGGAAAGGATTATTGTCAGGGCTATCTCCTAGCATCAGGTCAGTCTTTGGCTTGTTGCAATAACTTTGTGTTCTTCCTGTGTGTAGAAAGATATATTGTTAATTAACACATTACCTGGTAGCATTTTTGGAATAAAACTAAAAAGTATTCCAAATTATTGTTCATTCTTCTTAAAAGAAAAAAAGGGCTCAACTATATGAACAGTCATTAACTTTCAGATACAGAGAAGATACTGTAATCAATTTTATTTTAAAAAAATATTTATTTCTAAAACTCACTTAAAATTGATACTTATGTTGATCATACCAGTTTTGTAAGAAAAAAACAATCTCTTATTCTCTCCAAAAGGTTGTGAGCTTGGGAAAATGCAATCTTCATGAATGAAGGGTACTTTGTTACTTTAATTCCTACTGACTTACTCATACCATTTAGAAAAGTATCCACTGCCGCAGTCTGGCTGGGCACAAATCACCAAGCCGCCACAAAGCACTTGTATGTTCAAACAGGAAACTTTATTGCCTGAACTCCAACAGCACTCCACGCACACTCCCCGGGAACTCTCCCGAACGCCATCCACGCGGCTCCTCTCCGGGCACACCACACCAACCGGAACTCCCTCCACCAGAACTTCTCCAACCAATGCGAACTCCCCAGGAAATCCCTGTGAGAACTCCAAAGCAGCGGGTGCCTGAGGCGGACAGCAGGGTTCTATATACAATTGAATCAATCCAGCATCATCTTAATGGCTCGCCTCTCAACCAATACTTCTGGCAAAATGCCAGGGGCCATTCCGACTTGGCTGTGGCTCTCAACATCTCCCCCCTTCTGTTTAATTAAACAACAAGCAATGTGGCTTAGGGACCGTGCCTGTCTTAGGTTGTCCAATACTACATATGGTCCTTACCCGTCATCGGATGAGCTGAACTCAAAGCATCAGCCTTCTGTCTTAGGTTGGTACCATTGCAGTTGGATCTTACCCATCATTGACTACTGGTCCAGCATACAGCCGTACTTGTGGATAGGCCTTTTCACCAGTGGGGGGGTGAGGTTCTTTGCCTCACCTCTGTTGGCCCCCAAATTTGGCCTTGGTGCCAGTGGGGGGGTGAGGTTCTTTGCCTCACCTCTGTTGGCCCTCAAATTTTAGACCATAACAAACAGAAGGGAGGAGGATGCAAAACGCCACGACACCAAGCCAAATGATGGTTCCTTTTGGAAAAATTGTACCACCGATGACACCATCAGCAAAGATGCCCCAGCACTACCACAATTTGCTGCACCAACAGATAGTTCACAATGTATACAAGTGATACATAGTCCAGGCAAGTTCTGCAAGCAGTTCAAAGCAGAGGAATCCATCAATATGTCCATTTCCTCCCAAAGTAAATCGACTCCTTGATTGAGCATCACTTGTTGAGTTATTATTCATTGATGCATCAGTTTATATAGTTTGTAGTAATAGCTATCGTAGAAGCTGTAGTTTGGTTTTATCTTTGTCTTCACCAGCACTGGGATGAAGATAGGAATTCTGGCAATGATGACTAAAAAAAAAAAATTATGTAACATTCCAGCAGGCACTAAGAAAACAATTTTCTGAACAATTTACATTATCCTGAACAGAATTATTAAATATAATGAAAAGGAAAGGTGAAAGTAAACAAACAGATCTGTTAACCTCCTTTTTTGTTCACATATTAAAACAATCCTCAACAGCTGTTTACCCAATTTAAATTAAACCATTTAAATCACATGAATAAAAAAAAAATTTGGATCCATTTTTTCATGAGCGCTCCTCATATATGATATATGGACATACATACATACAGACATACAACACAAACAGAAGTTTGCACACATAACACAATATGTACAACACATAATATAATAGTAAAGGCCTTGTAGCTTTTCACAGGTGAAATCTCCATTGCAATGTTTAAAAACTCCACAGTCAAAAAATAGAACTGATCAGAAAAATATTAACCTAGGTCTGTATGAGCTCAAAAAATAAAATAGAACCTCATGATGTGGGAAAAGGCAATAATAAAATACATATTGAAAACGGCATCCTGGTTACCACCTGGGTTTGACTCTTCTTTGGATATCCCATCCTTTTTCCTATATCTTGCATATGGGTCTGAAGGTATTCCCACAAGCAAGCCCCAAGGTTTTTCACATTTGAAATAGGCTCTAATGCTGTTCATTATTCATTAGCCTCCAGGTGTGGGAGAACCACTGTTGCAGATGTAAGGATATCAGCTGTTATGGATTTGAACCAAGTCATCTTCTTTTTGGTCTGTAGAAATTGCTTTAGTTAGTCTCTCTGGAATCCAAATTGGCTGCTGTTCTCCCTGTGGAAACACACAAACAGATCCCTGACTCCAGACAATCACTGGGTCAGGACCTTTCCATTGTCCTGTTAGAATATCCTTCCAAAGTACCTTGGGCTTATGTTCATTATTTGGATACATATGCCTTTCTGCAGCACTAAGCCCTGATGAATCCAAATTTTAAAAGTTTAGAGTAAAAAGGGTTATTTTAAGTTTATCTCTGGGGGATATATACCCCTTCCCAATTCCCTCTTTTTGCTTTAATAAGTACATTTTAATAGTTTGCTGAGCTCTTTCAACTATGCCTTGTCTTTGTGGATTTTATGGGATTCCTGTTATATGAGTAATGACAAATGATGAGCAAAATTGCTGAAAAGAGGTAGAAGTATAGCCAGGACCATTATCTGTTTTTAACTGTTTTGGATGCCCACAGTGGCAAAATTTTGTAAGCAATGAGCTATAATATCTTTAGTTTTTTCTCTGGCATGAAGGGAGCCCATCGAAAATCTGGAAGAAGTATCAACTGTAACATGCAAATATTATAATTTTCCAAATTCTGGCAAGTGTGTGATGTCCATCTGCCAAATATGGTTAGGTATCAGTCCTCTAGGATTGACTCCAAGATTAACTTGTGGTAAAAAGGTCACACAATTTTGTTATGTTTTATTATTTGTCTAGCATGTTCCTTCCTTAGTTATTTTAAAACACTTTTGTAAAGTATTAGCATTGACATGGAACCTTTTATGAAAATTTGTAGCTTTTTCTAGAGTAGAAAAAATATGTATGTCATGTGTAGTTTTATCTGCTAAATCATTGCCCAAACTAAGGGCTCCAGGCAATCCTGTATGTGCCCTGATATGTCCTATAAAGAATGGATCTTTTCTGTCCCAGATTAGACTTTGTATAGTGGAAAACAAAGAGAAAACAGTAGAGGAAGGGGAAATCCTATCAGCATCTTTAAGGGATACTATAGTATTAACTATATACTGACTATCAGAAAATAAATTAAATACAGAATCATTAAATACCACAAAAGTTTGTAATACTGCATTAAGCTCTACCTTTTGAGCTGATTGTTTGGGTACTAAAAATGTAAAAGTTTGATCAGGTGTAACTATTGCTGCTGTACCATTATTTGACCCATCAGTGAATATATTTGGAGCATTCATGATAGGTGTTTTTCTTGTCATTTTTGGAAAAACTACAGGATGCGAAGACCAAAAAGACAGCAAAGGATTAGATGGTAAGTGATTATCAAATGAAACATTAGATTTACACATGATTATTGCCCAAGTATTTAACTCATTAGTTAACTCATCAATTTGATCCATAGTATATGGAGTAATAATTTTATTGGGAGAAATTCCAAACACTCCTTTTGCTGCTTTTATTCCTTTGAGTATCAATTGTCCTACAGCCTCAGGATACCTAGTAAGAATAGTGTTAGGAGAATAAGAAAAATGTATCCAAAATAATGGAACTTCTTGCCAAAATACTCCTGTGGGAATATTTTTTGTTGGTAGTACAATAAATAATAAAGGCAAACATATCAATTCTATCCAAATGCGTATTTTCCGTATATGTTTCAATGATTTTTAATGCCTTTCTTGCTTCAGGCGTTAACAATTGGGGTGAATTTGGATCTGATGGACCTTTTAGGATATCAAATAAAGGTCCCAACTCTCCTGTTGGTATGCCTAGATAAGGCCTTATCCAATTTACGTCTCCTAATAACTTTTGAAAGTCGTTAAGTGATTTGAGTTGATCTACTCGTATTTGAATTTTTGATGGATGGATCATGGTCGAGGATAATTGAACTCCTAAATAATTAATTGGAAAATTTAATTGTACTTTATCTATTGCTAGCTCTAGATTATAATTTTTAAATAAATTTGTAAGTGTGGCATAACATTCTAGCAATGTGTTTTTATCTTTGTGTGCTAATAATACATCATCCATATAGTGAAATATTTGTAGTTCAGGATTTTGATTTCTAAGTGGCTGGATTGCTTTGTTAACATAAATTTGACACATAGTTGGGCTGTTAGCCATCCCTTGAGGGAGTACTTTCCATTCATATCTATGATCAGGACCTTCATGATTCAGTGCAGGGATAGTAAATGCAAAACATGGACTATCCTCAGGATGAATTGGAATTGAAAAAAAAAACAATCTTTAATATCTATAGCTAAAACATACCAGGTTTTTGGCAAAGCAAACAATTGAGGAATCTGCGATTGAGCAGGTCCCATAATAATCATCTCATTATTAATGGCTCTTAAATCTTGCAATACTCTCCATTTAGCAGATTTCTTTTTGATGACAAAAATGGGAGTATTATGCGGAGATATGGAAGGTTGTATATGTCCCTCCGCTAATTGTTGTTTGACCAGGTCATGGGCTGCTTGTATTTTTTCTTTAGTCAGGGGCCACTGAGGAACCCATACTGGTCTTTCTGATATCCAAATAATTTTTATTGTCTCAGTGACCCCTCCTGAAAACCCAATCCATGTCTATTTCTTGATCTATTTGTATTGGCGCCACTATACTTTGTCCTTTTTCTCCTAATCTTTTTTCTTTCCTAAAATCTTGTCTAGCCATAATAGTGGGCACATTTGGATTGATGTTATTTGTTAATGTCAAACCTAATTGGTCTAGGACATCTCGTCCCCATAAATTTATAGGAAGATGTTCCAATACATATGACTGTATAGTTCCTTCACATCCTTCAGGATCCTTCCAATCTAATACCACTGCACTTCTATGGGGATTAGTTGCCACTCCTAGGCCTTGAAGCATTTGAGTGGCTTGTGGTAATGGCCAATGTTTCGACCATTCTTGATGAGAGATGATGCTAAGGTCTGCACCTGTGTCCAGTATCCCATTAAATTCATATCCATGAATATTTAGTTTTAGCATTGGGCGAGAATCTAAATTTAAAGAAAGCATAGCCCAATCTACACCTGTGGAGCCTAATCCCCTGGAACCTCTTTATATAGTACTACTGGAAAATTTATCATGCAGGCTGGGTATTATTAATAACTGTGCTATTCTATCTCCAGGTGAAATTACTGATATACCTCTTGGAGAACTAGCTATAATATTTATTTCACCTTCATAATCAGGATCAATTACCCCAGGACTTATCATAAGTCCTTTTAGAGTGGAAGAACTGTGTCCTAATAATAAGCCTACTGTTCCTTGGGGAAGAGGTCCTTTTACTACTGTGGGAATGATTTGAACTCCCATCTCTGGAGTTAGTACTGCTCTTGCAGAGGCAAAGATGTCCAACCCTGTGCTCCTTCTGGTTTGTCTGATGAGAGATCTGATGGATAATGTGTCCTGGGCACTACCCTGATAGTGTTGCTGGGTTCCTCCAGTGCCCCGTATATTTGTGGTCATGGGCCCTGGAGCATTGGGCCTCCCTCTCCGTTTTTTGGCAATGGAGCCTGATGCCTTTCTCCACGATAACATGGGTAAACACCTGGTCCTTGTCCGTTTTTTGATAACGGAGTACCCTCTATGGTGGTTTGAGAATGGCATTCATTAGCCTAATGTCTCCCTCTACGGCATCATGAGCAAATACCCGGTATTCTACCCCTTTGATACCTAGTTTTGTTAAACCCTCCTCCTATGGGGCAATTCCTTTTAAAATGTCCTGTTTGTTCACAATTGTAGCATGTTTTTGGCCTGGCATCTAAAGCCTGTTGTACTGCAGCTGCCAAGACTTGCCCTTGTTCATTAATGTCTCTACATAATTTAACATATGTGTTTAAATCTTCATGTTTCCATGGTCTAATGACCTTCCTGCACCCTTTGTTTGCTTGGTCATAGTCTAGCTGTTTAATTAATGGCATTGCTTGCTCTGTATCCCCAAAAACTCTGGTAGCTGTTTGAAAAAGCCTATCTACAAATTCAGCGTAAGGTTCATTAGCTCCTTGTATTGCCTTAGATAATTAACCTTGTAAATCTCCATGTCCTTGTAAAGTTCTTCCATGCCCTAACTGCATCTGCAGCAATTTGTGAGTATATGGCAGGATCATATGCAGTTTGTTGCAGCTGAACCTCATAAGGTTATTTTCCTAACAACATATCTAGATTTCTCTGAGGATAACCAGCTGCTGCATTTCGCCTAGCCGACTCCTTGCAAAATTCCTCATTGGCAACCTTCCATAACAAATGTTGCCCTCCAGTTAGCAAAGCTTTACACATACTAGTCCAATCTGCTGGCATCATGTCCAAGTTGGTAATGGATTCAACCATGCTTACAATGAAGGGTGCTTGAGGACCTTAGGTTGTTACAGCCTCCTTTAACTGCTTCACTGTTTTGAAATCTAAAGCACAGTGAATTCGCTGCCCTCCTGCCTGCTCAAGTACAGGGCATGCTAATCTTTGAGGTCCTGCCTCAGGATCCCATCTATCAACTATGGGGGTTGGGGGCCCCATAGGTGGATTTTTTGGTTGGACACTTTCGCCCTCTGGTGATAGAAAGGTGTTAGTAGCAGCCTCCTGTTGTAACTTTTTCCCTCCTGATGGCCCTTCTTCCTTTAAATTTTCTTCCTCTGTCTGACTAGCTTGAGAGACCTTCTCTTTTGCTTGATCTAACATGTTTTCTACCCTAGTCTGTACCTCTAACAATTTACTTAACACTCTTTCGGTTTGTTTTTTACTAATTTCTGATCCCACATTTCTACTATAAAGATAACACAAAACAAAACCAAAATAGAATGAAATCAAACGGAACAAAAATGCATTGTATCAATTTTCCTATTTTCTTGAAATGTATTTTCGTGGTCTATCTTTCTCTCTTCCTCAGGGCTGAACAACTTCAAACCTTGAGCCAACCATTTTTCCCAGTTTGCCTGAGAAATTTCTAGGGACAGGCAGCTTGAAACAAATACAAAACAAATCAAAACAAGAACACATTGTTTTTTGAAATGGTCACCCATTCTCTCACCTTCCCTCAGGGGCGAGCAATTTCACTTACCCCCAAGCTTTAGGCGTTCGCCGAACGGGCCACCAAATGCCGCAGTCTGGCTGGGCACAAATCACCAAGCCGCCACAAAGCACTTGTATGTTCAAACAGGAAACTTTATTGCCTGAACTCCAACAGCACTCCATGCACACTCCCGGGAACTCTCCCGAAAGCCACCCACGCGGCTCCTCTCCAGGACATCACACCAACCGGAACTCCCTCCACGGGAACGTCCCCAACCAATGTGAACTCCCCAGGAAATCCCTGCGAGAACTCCAAAGTAGTGGATGCTGGAGGTGGACAGCAGGGTTCTATATACAATTGAATCAATCCAGCATCATCTTAATGACTCGCCTCTCAACCATTAATCTGGCAAAATGCCAGGGGCCATTCTGACTCTGCTGTGGCTCTCAACAATCCACCACACAGTTTGTGCCATATGAAGTTACACTGAATGAGTGGAAATTATTACATTAATGAAGGGGTAAATGAGGATAATTTAAGGATCAGTTAATGCTAAAATATATTCTAGTGTTCACAAGATATGAGTTTAGAAGTTAGAAAATTTCAGATAACAATAACAACAAAACCCAGCACTTATACAGTGCAACTTATGGAGGGCAAAGATCTGTAAGACAATATTATGTTAGCATTTTCAATGGTTATTTGTCATAGGTAAGGTAGGTAAGATTCATTGACGGTTTGCCATGTGGTATTAAGTATTTCTTCTAGTTATGTAGCAAGTGGAATGGCTACTGGGAGTGAATAAGATACTCACAGAAATTACAAGAATGTCATTTTCCATAATTTTCTGTGCTTGATAGTATATGCTGACTCTTTATAACCATTTCATATTTATGATCCAGTTCAGAAAACCGAGGTAAGTATGTTGGTTTAAATTAATACCCCAAACTGAAACCATCCCTCAGTAGTTTTATTGAGGCTTTTGCATCAAGGGAATATTTCTCAGTTTTCTCATTGTTTAGTATTCTTATATTAGCATGGTATCTACAAAGAGAAATAGCTGAATATTTATAGATTTTAGGACAAAAAGGAAGAGACAGTGCACCTGTGTAGAAAATACAAATTACATAAATGTAAGAGAATGAAGATGAAAGAACAGTATCTGAAAAAATCACAATATGGAAATACAGAAGGCAGCACACAGTGATGTTCTCATTATAATCAATTTTAAATGTATCATAAATATACTACTGAGATATTCCTGGCACATTTAAAATGAAAATTGAGTGCTTACATGAACTTTCAGATAAGATTTAAGATTTATTGAATTTTAGAAAACAACTGAAAGGTATAATAATTTGAAACTGATTCAGAAAGAGGTTTATCAATGGGTTTATCATTGGTAGAGGTTTATCAATGGGTACTAAGTTACAGTTAGGACAGTTGACTTGACCTGGTATGCTATTGCACTGTAGGGTGACTGTGCTTAATAGTAATATACTGAGTCTTTCAAAAACCTAGAAGACAGGAACTGAATGTTTTACCATAAAGAAAATGATGCATGTACCCTCCCAAACTTAGCCATGATCAGCATTTGCTGGTCCTAGGGGTGTATTATAAATGTTTGGAACAACATGTTATATATATATATATATATATATATATATATATATATATATATATATATATATATATATATATATAATTGTAATGTTTTCATGTATAGAATAAGAACAAAAGAGAAAGAAGTGGGATTGCAGTTGTACTCTGAGTGATGATGCTGGATTCTCCATTGTAGAGGTTGTAGTTTTACACACTCATCAGTAAAAGAGGGTTCTGATTTCAACTTCAAGGAAACGGATAAGCAATATTTCAAAAGTCATGAGGAAGAAACATAAAATTTATTCTTTTAACCCATACAAGAAAGTGTTGGTGGAATTCACATTGAGTCAAAAATTTGACTGATATAATCATTATTCCAAAATTTGCCAGGCTTAGTATACAATAGGCAGTTCTGCAAAGTAGAAACCTCATTGTGAAGGACTGCTACCTCAAGGCATGATGGTCGGCATTTTCACTGGAGTGTTCTTTGACTCAGTAGCCTTAAGGATCCCCTCTGATCTCAGATGTTGATATCCTTTCCTGTAAGTCTTTTCAGTGACACTGTTCCACTGGTTTCCAGTTCTTCTGGGGATAATTTTATGAAATACATTTAAATTGTAGAACCAAGTTTTGAAATGAAGTGTGACCTAAGTAAAGTTTTTAGTCCATTAGAACATTTTACAGATATATTCTCATTTGAAGGATACCTACTGGATGGATGACCTCCCAAATTTCCTTCTATAATGTAATCAACCCGCTTTTGAAATCACCTTGCACAGTTGACTTGACCTTGATTGAACTGTCACATTGGTTGTCTTAGATTTGGTTCCCATAAGTCATGTACCATGTATGTATCAAATTATTACAAGCTACAAAAAATCAAAAGAACTTGTCCTTAGTTTCTCTCCATAGTTGCATAGGAGAATTTCTTGAGTGTGGTATCATTTTTGTGTGGTATCTTTTTTCTATTGTGCTGCATATACCCTCCCAGACACGATGATGTAAAGTCATAGATTTTTAGTTCCTCATGATTTGGGGTTGATGGGTCATTGTTTCTACTGGTCTCACCTGGGCTTGTCCTTGTTGGTGCATTCAGGTGGGTGGGTCTGCAGGTGCAGAGCTCAGCTGATGATGGGCAGTGGGGCCTTGACAGGTGATTATCTGGGGAAATTGACTGGGACTGTTTTTTTTAAAATATATGCTCTTGTTCTGTAAATTAATAAGTCAAAGAACAAGAAGACAGTAGGACCTTGATAGCACATGGTAATTTTCAGGAAACTAGATAATGTGGTGATGGAAGATGCAAATTAGAGAAATCATTCAAAGAAAACTGAAGTGTGGAACAATGTTTTGAAGAATCTGGTACAAATATCATTTTATCTGCTCCCTCATCTCAGCTTCTCTCTCTTAGCCTTGGGCTCACCTATAGGGGTCCCTTGGGAAATGACCTTAATGTGACAGCAGCGTGCCTACAGTTGTTTTCTAGGTTGATCACGATCACCCTGTCTACACTCGACTGCTTGAACATCCAAGTGTTAATGTAAACTACTGCCTCCGTCCCAGGGCCCCTTAAACTAAGAGAAGCTTGGTGAAGCAGGTACATTTTTGTTTTAATTTTAATTTTTAGGTTTATTTAATTATAGGAGCAATATTTGCTTATTTTGACAATTAAAAAATATAGATATGTGGCAAAAGAAATAGTCACTCTCCAGTTCTCATCCATCAAATTTAATTCTTCCAGATATAGCTTTAGCTTTTTGCACCTTTTTGTGCACACAGCATATATAATATGTGTGGGTAATTTGCTGTAAAAAATTGGTCCTCAACTGTACAACTACTTAAGCAACTCGTTTTTATTATTTTAAAATGCGTCAGGGAAATATCTCCATGGTAATAAACTTAGATTTAACTTATACTTTTTAATAATTTCATGCTGTAGCATGGGGTGAATGTACCATAATTTATTCAGCTCTTTCTCTGTTGAAGGACATTTACATTTTTTCCAGGGTATATGGAAATTATTTGCTGAAATTAAAAAAAAATAACTTTCACTTTCTGTGAAAATAAACAATTTTGAACATATACACAAGTACAGGTGTGCCATTTATTTCTTTAAAAAAATTTTTTTTAGTTGTAAATGGACACAATGCCTTTATTTTATTTATTTATTTTTATGTGTTGCTGAGGATTGAACCCAGTGCCTTACATGTGCTAGGCAAGAGCTCTGCCACTCAGTTACAACCCCAGCCCAGACCTCTTTCTTTCTTTCTTTCTTTCTTTTTAATACTGGGGTTGAACCCTGAGGCAGTTTACCACTGAGCCACATCCCCAGCCCTTTTTGATTTTTTATTTTGAGAGAGGGCTCACTAAGTTGCCTAGGGCTTCGCTAAGTTGCTGAGTTTGGCCTCAAACTTGCAATCCTCCTGTCTCAGCCTGAAAAGTTGCTGGGATTACAGGTGTGCCCCACTGTGCCCAGTACAGATGTGACATTTTTTTTTTTTTGCTGACTTACCAGCCATAAGATTGTTGGGTCATGAAAAGGTCAGTCATTTCTCAGTATCAGAGATATCATCAGATTCCTTTTTTTAAAGGTGGCAAAATGATATATTTCAATAGTTGGAGACTATGTACTATATCCTTACCAAAAAATACTTTTAAAATTTTATTTTATTTTCACCAAAATAAAATGTAGCTGGGTAGATTGGCACACACCTGTCATAATCCCAGTGACTCCTGAGGCTGAGGCAGGAGGATTGAAGTTTCAAGGCCAACCTCAGCAACTTAGTGAGACCCTGTCTCAAAACAAAAAAATAAAGAGATGGGGATGTGGTTCAGGGGTAAAGCACCCCTGAGATTAATCCTCTGTATTAAAAAACAAACAACAAAAAAATCTCTACATGACTTAAAAAGTAAAATGGTACTATGAGATAGTAGTTTCCTTCTTTTCCCCCAACTCTGCTCCTAACCTAGAATAATTTTCAATACCTTTAGATGTTCCTGTTGACTCCTCTTACATATCTAAATGTATAAGATACCAACTCAATTCTTTTACTTTTTCAATTTGGGCATCATCTCTTGACCCTCCACCTTCATTTCTGTGCTTTGAATGCCAAATCCCACCTCAGCTGGGCAGTATAGTAGTTACTCCACATGTTGGTTGAGAATATGCTGTGTATCAATGTTATCAGACTATATTAATGCATAGTTTTCACCATTGGGTCATACAGTGTCCAACTATTATTTTTTTTCTAGAATTAGCAATTTTTTCTTTTCTGATTATTTTGTTTTCTGTATACCCATCATTAATGCTTCATCAAATCCTGCCCAAGGAATTAGACCTTCTCAATATGATCAGACACATCAAGTAATTGGAACTTCTATTTCACTTTATGCTATTTTGTATTTTTCAGAAGGCTTTGGAGACCTCTCTCCTCCAGTCTTCTGTTTTCTTGCTCTATTCTTGACTTCTGGGCTTCTTGACACTTTCTCAGCTGTCTCTTTAAATCATTTAAATCATTCTTCACAATCATCTTGAGAAATCCCCTTTACTTTTCCTTTTGGGAAGTCACTTGTTGCCTAAATTTCAAATCTGTTCTTTGGCTCATTTTACTGGGGCATCTACAATTGTAGCTTTCTGAGAAACAGTGCCCGCGAGATCAATTCTTGAGTCCTTTGAATATCTTCTTTGGTTCTTTATCCGGTATTAAATTCTGAGTCATAAATAATATTTAGTTGGAATTTTAAAGAATCTTCCCCCCTGTCTTCTAGGGCAAGTATTGCCATTGAGAAGTCTAATATCAATTTGATTTGCTATTTTTGTCCACAAAAGCATTTAGAATATTTTCTTTATTGTCACTATTTAAATTTTCTTTTGCCAATATGTCTTAAATTGTGCTGCATATTAGTTAGATTAACCCCTTAAATCTGGAAAACAAAATTACTTTGACATTGTTCTCTTCAATTAATGCTTTAATGTTCAAATAGTGTGAACCGTTTACTCTCTTGGCATCCCTCTCTTTAGGGACTTAGATTTCAGTTGTCTCTGCCTTGCCAAATCCAGTTACCACTCATCAGTTCATTTTGTATTTTGCAGAAAAAAACAAAAATCTTACCTCACACTGTCCTTTCTCTTTCTTCCATTAATTCTTCTTCTTCTTCGAGAAAAAAAATCGCTTGATCATGACATAATTTTAGTGGGATCTTGGGAAAAAGTGAAGGTAAATACATGCGCTTAGTCTTACATGATTTTTTTAGAAAACATATGTAGAATGTCTTAAAAGCATTTGCTAGTTGGTCATAAAGAATTAATTATTTTTAAGCTGGTAATATAATACAAAATACGCTTCGTGTGTTTCCCTTAAGTTACAGAAATGATTAGTTCTACATTAATACCTGAATTTCCCTCTTTTAAATAAATCTGCCAGACTTTCCTGACGTGTTCAGTTAAAACATTTTCTTCAAGCCCAACATTATATCTTCCTTTCTGCTGGCTCATAAGAGGACTATCTCCAAGTTAAGCATTTATAAAATTCTGTACATTGATCTTGGTTCAGTCTTTCACATAATAATGAATAGTGAGTTTGTGTGGTTTTACAGCATGCTTATGAAATAACCATTTTTTTTAAACATAGTGCCAAGGGCAGTAGAGCATCCTAAGTGGAACTGGCGGACTAAACCAGGAAGCCGGGATTTTGATGAATTGAACCACATCCTTCAAGAGAGCAAGAAGCTCGGGAAAGCCCTTGAGAATCTCTCCCGAAGTAAGTTCATTTACTTGATTATAATTGAAATTCTTAAACATCATTAAAAAGCAGAAACATTCATTACTATTGGCAATGCCCCATTTCCAGCATCCTCATTACAATTCTCTGAAAGACTGAGGCGTTCAAAGGGCGTGAGATTGGAAATGACTGATTTTGCGTATTACACAGATTTCTGGGTAGACTAATTACAGAGCATATGAGGAGTTGTAGAACCCCTTGAATCTGTGTTACTCTATCCCTCTACTTGGTTTTTGCTACCCAGTTCAAATGTATACCCGATGGCATCTTCTTCATTCTTCCTTTTTGAAAAACATCATCATCTTTCTAACTAATAAACATACTCATTGTGTCCATGAGACTTGGATGTCTTTGAAATTTCATGGATAGTAACAACTGGGCCAGATTCTTCTTAGAATCCTTTCAGAGCCTAGGACAGTGCATTGTAATTTACTTTTTTTTTTTTTTTTTACAAAAGCAATAACTGTAATCAGAAGGCCTAGGTTAGAGGTTTTGCTGTGCTATAATAGCACAGTGACCTCCAGTAATCACTTAACCTTCTTGAGTCTTGGTTTTCTCATCTCCAGAACAGAAAGTTATGACTGTGCCTCCTGGTAGGGGCAAAGGCTTAAAATATTACTTACATCCCATGAAAATTTTAAATAAATGTTATTTTCATCAGAGCAGGTGAACAAGCATTTTGATTTGAAGAATGCTCTCTCTGTATGTAGACCTGCATATGCACTTCAGATTTTCAGTGGTTAGTTCACAGCGTTCCTCTCTTTCTCTGGTTCTTTAAGTGCTTATCAGTTTTAAAAATTGGATACCTTTAAAAGCATATTAATGTCAGGGTCTTGCTAAAATTTTTCTTTAGTGCCATGGAATATTCAGGATTCTGTGACTGTCGATGTAGCTCAGTGGTTGCTTGCCTACTATGTATGAAGTTCAGTCCTCAGCACTGAAAAATCTTAAAAGATTGTGAAATGAATGTCTGTTTCTTTGTTTGCTTTTAGATAGCATAGTTATAATGATTTCATGAATTTTATCACAGGTAAATATAGGCCCTTGGAAGGTTTTAGAAGAAGTTTTATTATGTTGTAATTATATGTGGTATATAGTATTATATATATTTATATGCATATTATGCATTATATATATATATGCGCTTACACAAGTATAATTTTCATACCTCTTTATTTAGAACTCAGTCAAGCCTTTTTTAGACTTTTGTGAAATGAAACCTTTCCAGAAGTTAAGCTGCATTATAATAGGATTTTAAAACTTTCCCATTAGTAGAAACCCTCTGGATGGGATTTAAGAAAGCCTTAAAGCTTTTGCATAGATTTTATTTTTGGAGCAAATAACAATAAAGTGAGTTTTCAGCTTATTACTGTATTATGTTCATGAAAAGAACTTGATCCTATTAATTTGGCAAAGGCCCCCTATTAATATTTCTAAAGGTTACCCTTTGGCACAGAGCCTGTGGCTCTTCACAGCCTCTCTTTTACTAAAAGAAGGGTGATTGAGGAATGTGGGTGATTATTACACAGAACTTCAAAAATACTGTCATTCAACTCTTGCCCTTTAAAATGTGGCAATGATCTTACAAACACTTGCTGTACTGTTGTTAATTTGTAGGATGCCACTTCATCTGTCCCCCAAACTTTTATTACTATGGATGACTGTATTTCAATTGTGTCCTTACCAAGATTTGCAACAGAAGGGTTAGAGTTCAAATGTGGTTTGAATGTGACCTTACAGGCTGTTTTGGTCTATTCAGGCTGCTATAGCAAAATCCACGGAATCAGTGGCTTATAGACAATGGAGATTTATATTTCACTGTTCTGGAGGCTGGGAAGTCCCTGATCAAGGCACTGACAGGTCTGGAGTTTGGAAAAGGCCCCCTTCTTTGTTTATAGTTGGTGATTTCTCTCTGCCAGGGCAGCTGTCTGGGACCTCTCTTATTTGGGCATGAATCCCATTCCTGAGGGAGGAACATTATTACTTAATCACCTCCTAGGTCTCACTTCCTAACCCTGTCACACTGGGGATGGAGATTATGTTTTAACATATGAATTTGGAGGGGACACAAACATTTAGACCCCAATGCAGGTGATGTTTTACAACTGAGTCCTGTGATCAGAAGCCCATGATGGATTTGTTAAATACTTCAGGACAGTCTGGTGAAATGATAAATGCTTGGGGCAGCCTATGGCCGGCAGAGTATGAGAGGCAGATCTGGGACATTGTTCTTGGAACAAAGCCAGAACCAAGGAAGCTATCAGGAGAGTCATTGCCTAGACCTGAAGAAAGTGTAAGTCAGCTCCTGTATTTATGATGGGTACTATGTCTGGATTTGCTTGGTGTTTTAAGGGACTCTATTTTGTGAGAGTATGGTGGTGGAACTTATATGAGATTAGTAAGAGGAACTCTTTTCTATCTCAAATTTATTTGAGTATCTTTCTGAACAAAGTGATTCTTTCTTTGAATGACTTAATTTTCAGTATTGAGTTTTAACATTGAATCCTTAGGCCCAACATGCTCATAGCTAACTTATCAGTAGAACTGCCATGGTCAGTATAAATTATTACAAATGCACACTTATTATGTATCGATGTTTACTTTGCTGTGTAATTGCCCAAATTCAGCAATAGAATCACAAACTTGGGTCTAGCAGCATTCTGAAGCAGAATATAATTCATTCTTGTTTGAAATAGTTTGAATGAGTTTGGATGTTCTTTCATTGAATAGTAACTTTACTGTCTGTGTTGCTCAACTTTCCATCACTGTGAGAAAATCAACTCAATGGCAGAAAGATTTATCTTAGCTCGCTGTTTCAGACATTTCAGTTCATGGTCGGCTGGCTCCATTGCTTTTAGTCTGTGGCAAGGCAGAACATCATCATAGGGAGCAGGTGATAGAACAAAGCTACCTACCCCAAGGTGTTCAAGAAAGTAAAAGGGAGGTGGAAGGAGGCAGAGGTTTTATTATAAAGCCCTCCCACCAAAACCCACTAAACTATGAATCTATGAATGGATTCATCCATTCATGAGGTCAGAGTCTTTGTGATCTAATCACCTCCTCAAAAGCCCCACCTCTGGACACTGCTGCATGGGGTACCCTGCCTTCAACACATGAGCTTTTGAGGGACATTTATGATCCAAACCATAACACTGCCCATTGTTTTGGTTATAAGGAAGACATGGGAGGTGGAATTTTCTTCCAGGTATCATCAAAAGAAATTTCAGTGTCTTGATATTGTGGACCTTTCTCTCCAATGTCAAAGCCATTGCTGGGAAAAGTTGAAAGTTTTCTACTGAACTCCTAATTTAATAGTCTTTAAGGAGAGCTTGCTTTGCTTTTTCTTGGCGATACATTCTATAAAAATCCTACATATTTCAGAAATATTATTTTTAGATGCTTTGATAGCAAATAATCATTTACATCCCCCCAAATGGCAGACTTGTCTCAGCCTGGCAGCTGTCTTATAGAGACTTACATATCATACCCACACCCATTTAAGACAAGGTTCCAATAATCCAGTTTGCAAACATAATTTTCATTTCATTAATAACGATACCAAGCTCTCTTTCTGACTTATTGCAAGCTTTTCAGTGTGATGTTTGATCTTTAATTCAGTCTTAAACTGGGGGAGTCTTTGTGATATTACTCCACCATGAAGGTAGATGTGTTAGAGTGACTTATACTGCCTTGTCATGCCACATAGTCATGATGTGGTAGATGTGGTGAGATTTTGGTGCCTGGATTTTTCTCTCTGAAGCATTCTGAACTCTCTTCTGACACTGATTCTCTCCTCCCATGAGCTTGGGACTCATACTCATTCCTTTCAGTGTTTCCCACCACCTGGCTTTCAACTAGTAAACATTTACCTTCATGTCCCCAAATAATGTCTCTTCCAGTGAGTGTGATTGCAGGGCCTCAGGGCAGCATCCTTCTAGGTGGTTGCTAATGAGGGCCCTTCATGACATTGCTGGCTGTACTAATACTAACCTTGATCAGTTGGTTAAGGTGATATCTGTCAGGTTTCTCCATGGCAAAGTTAGAACCTTTCCCTTCACTGATAGTAAATATCTTGGAAAAAATACTTTGAGGCTATCAAAACATCCAGTTTCTTTTCATACTTTCACCCTGCATACGTCAGGCTGAGTTCAATCCCTAGTAACAAGAACAACAAAAAACTCCCCCAAAACAAAACCAAACAAACACAAATAAAACCAGAAAAAAATCAAAACTCTCAATATTTTCTCAATGTTTGGATGGCTTAAGTGGGATTTTTGACAATGTGCTAAGTTTATCATCTTTCCTGTAACAGTTATTACTATGGTATTCTAAAGGGAATTTTCTATTTTGCTCCCAAACATTTGTTCATTGAAATTCTTTTGCAGTAAAAAACATAAAGATTTATAAGCACTCCTGTTCTAGGGCCTATTCACCTTTGCCTGTGACAAGCCAGATGTCTGTTGAATATTTAGATATGGATATGGACATGTATGTGGACATGCATGTAAATGTCAGTATACATATAATTATATATCCATGGATATTGTACAAGGGGACTATACTCAAAGTCAGTTATCACTGATTTTTTTTTTTGGGGGGGGGGTTGAAAATACTGAATTTGCCAGATTAAATTTATTCAATAGTTTTCTTTCTTTCTTTTTTAATATGTATTTTTAAAGTTGTATGTGGACACAATATCTTTATTTTATTTTTATGTGGTGCTGAGGATTAAACCCAGTGCCTCATGTGTGCCAGGTGAGTGCTCTACTACTGAGCCCCAACCCCAGCCCTATTCAGTTTTCTTAATAAAAAATATATAGCTGGGTGCAGTTGTACATGCTTATATTCCCAGTGACTCAGAAGATTCCTGCAAGAAGATTGCTAGTTCAAGATCAGCCTGGGCAATTTAGTGAGACCCTGTCTCAAAAATGAAAAGGTTTTGGAATATAACTTATGGGTAGAGCACCCCTGGGTTCAAATCCCTATTCTCTGTATCACCAAAAAAAAAAATCTCAAAAATTTGGTAAAAATGCCTTTTCTATCTACATTTTTCATAATACTATTTTCAACCTATTTCACAGACATATTCTGAAATTTAAAAACGTATTGTCAGAGGTTTGTCCTTCAAATAAAACTATGAGGCAGTATTATTAAAAATTATTACATTGGAATGGTCTAGGTTTCATAAATAAGTGCTCTATATAATCATTTGTGGAGCTAGATACATTTGTATGTAAATAATCAATAATTATAGGAAATGTTCATAGAATGAAAGCAAATGGCATATTTTGGTTTCACATTTATTTTGTCATTCTGAATTCATCTCTGTTAAAGAACATCTCACTTAACTGTACTGCAGCCCCCCACACACATACTTGTTTGAACCTGCGAAACATAAACTCATTTTTTAAAGTGTTGATTTTTAATATCACATGGACTCTATGTTATCTCCTTTTCCAACACCAAAAGGTGCGTCACCCAAAATAGGTACAAGTGCTGTCATGGAGAGTACTCTGAACTTAAAGATGACCTGGACCCTGCTCTGCCACTCTTGGCTTCAAGTTCTGAGTACACTATTAGAATACTCCTCAGTTTCTGACCCGGTAAAATGAAAGCATTTACACTAGATTAATCCCTCTCCCTCTCACAAGCCTTTATGTTAATGTTGGATAATTAGTAGTCCAAAATTACATCATGCTTTTGACTTAGAGACTGTGGTGGGACATGGGGGGTGCATTGTTTCTACCTCACTCTCCTTACACTGCACCTCCTTGTTTGGACCTCCTGGATATCTCCTGATATTGGTCCCTCTTCCTCATCTCTCCATTTTGGACTGTTTTAAGTTGTGAATAACATGATGCCATAGCCTGGTGAAATTTATAAAGAAAGAAGTTCATTTTGGCTCATGGATCTGGTTCAAGGTTGAAGGGCTGTGATCTTAGTGATGGCCTTTGCATTGGAAGAATCCTAAGGCAGCTCAGGGCCTCACATGGTCAGAGTCAGAGAATGTGGCAGAGACCTAACCAAATAGGCTTTCATACCAGATCCACTCTTGAGAAAAGCAAATTAACCCTTTATATGAATCAAAAGAATGAATTAATCCATTCTTGAGGACAGGGCCCTAAATACCTTTTTAATATCCCATCTGATCACACCTCTTAATATCTCATAATGTGGATGAAATTTCAATGTGAGTTTCAGCAGGGACAAACCATATTCAGATCTTAGCACTCTCCCACTTCTGCTCTTCCCTTCTCTCCTGCCCAGACTAGACAGTTTTAGTAATATTTATTTTATTTTATTTTTAATCATTCTGTCAGATCATCTTCCTTTGAAATTCCCATCCTTGAATAAATGCTACAGCTATCATCTCTTCTTCACCAGTAAGGCTGAGAGTCCCTGGAAAATTGACACACCAAAGCTGAACATTATGTCAATAATTCATAGTTTTCAACAGTATTACTCATTTTTGGACAGTTTCTTCTTCTCTCTGCAACTATGAAAGCACCACCCAAGAATCTGCAATCCGCCACTCACTCCCTGCCTTCTAAACAAAAATCTGCCCCTAATTCCACAGAATTTTGATTATATAATGTGATCTCATTCCACCTTCCCCTTTCCCTACCTGTACCCCTAAGGACACCCTACCTATCCTGTCCTACCCCCGTTCTCAGAAGAGAAGGCATTTCTCTTGTCTAAGTCCAGCTCTTCACCCGTGGTTTTGATTCCGTTTCCTGCCTACTCCTCTGAGATCTTCTGATTACAGCAATTATTTTGTTATTTTTGAGCTTGTAAACCTTTTAAATCCTAGCTATATCTATGATGAATTTTGTGACCTTGGGAAGATTTCCTAACCTGTGTGTCAGTTACCATTACTGTAGAATTGCAATACATTATGATGGTATTTATTGCTTAGAGTTTTTATGAAAATAAAATGAGACAGTATATTTAAAATGCTTAGTATGGGTGCCTGTGGTGTGTAATAATTACTAATTAAATGTTAGATTTTTTTTTTGGTACTGAGTATTGAACCCAGGGGCCCTCAACCACTGAGTCACATCCCCAGCCCTATTTTGTATTTCATTTAGAGACAGGGTCTCAGTGAGTTGCTTAGCACCTTGCTTTTGCTGAGCCTGGTTTTGAACTTGCAGTCCTTTAATTTTTAATCTCCTGCAGTCCTTTAATCTCCTGAGATGCTGGAATTACAGGCCTGCACCACCATGCCCAGCTAATAGATATTTTATTACAGTTCTTTCCATGCCTTATAGATTATCACAAATTTAGTGGCTTTAAAAATGCAGAGTCTGGGGGTTTAGCTCAGTGGTGGAGTGCTTGCTGGCAGGTGTGAGGGCCTGGGTTCAGTGCCAGCACTACAATCAACAAACTCCTACAAATTTATTATCTCACAGTTCTGTGGTTCAGGATTATGGGTGTGAGTTAGCTGCTTAGGGTTTAAACAGGTAGAAATAAATGTCGGGACTGGGGCTGAGATCTTACTTGAGGCTTGGGATTTTCTTTCAGCCTTCTTTAGGTGATTGGCCAAATTCAGTGCTTTCTGTTGAAGAGATCTCTATTTTCTCATTGACTATTGAATGGGGGCTGGTCTCAGAAGGGAAAGCCCATTCTGAGCCCATTGTTGCCTGTAGCTCCCTATTCTCACAATTGTATCTTACTTGTCTCAGGCCACAATGGAGCATCTCTCTGAAGCATCACTTTCTTTAAAAGGGTGTACCTGATTGGATCAGGGCCATGTAGGTTAATACCCTTCTGATTTACTCAAAGTCTCCTGGATAGTATTCTAATCACTGGAGTGATGTATCTTCCTACTCAGTAGTCTTACTCAAGAGGCAATGGGAAAGACTTACACAGATGTGGATCTTGGAGGTCATTTTAGAATTATGCTTATCCCAGCCATTGTTAATCTTGCTGCTATTTATCACTCTATATAACATGCTCCAGCTAAGCCCTGCCACATGTATGATTTGATATTTTCAAGCAAGCAAACATGAAAGAAAAGCAAAAGGAAATATGAGATGAGGCATTTAAACCCGATGTTTATTTTTTCTTGTATTCTATATAAAATAATCATTGAGATATATATATATATATATATATATATATATATATATATAGTGTGTGTGTGTGTGTGTGTATGTATATCTCGTCTTCAAACTGAATTTTAATTGAGAGCACCTCTTTGGACTAGTCACATTTCAAGTGTTCAGCAGCCACATGATGAATGGGCATCATATTTGATGGCACAGATCTAATCCATGTTAAAGACAAACACACAAAAACTCTTCCTGAGTTTGAGTTAACTTTGGACAGCATAGTGTTTTCTCTCCCTTTTTAATACAAAGTTTCAAAAAGAATAGTTAGTGCGCCTGGCTATGCTCACCCATCTTCCTTTTAGTTCTCTGAGTAATTATATTGTACCAGTTCATTCTACTGAATCGTTTCTCCTTGTGGTCACCAACTGATTCCAGATTGCCAAATGGAATGAACACTTTTCTAGTCCTCACCATACAAAATCGCTCTGGGATTTTTTTGCACTGCAGATTACGCTTTCTTCAGACTCTGACTTCCTGTTTCCTGGGAGCTGGCGCTCATTAGATCCTCACTGGACTCCCTCACATCAGTTCTTGTAGGACTTACCCAAATGCTCCTCTTTCTTTCCTGGTTTTTTTTTTGTAGTTATAGATGTATTATGTGCCTTTATTTTATTTGTTTATTTTTATGCAATGCTAAGGATCAAACCTAGTGCCTTACATGTGGTAGGCAAGTGCTCTGTGACTGAGCTACAGCCCAGTCCTCCTGCTGTTTCAATACTGTTCCTGCAGTTCATCCTTGACCTCTGCTTCTCTACATGATCTCTCTTTTCTACTAATCCACCTTCATCATTTATCATTCCTACACAACTAAATCACATATATATTATCCATCCAGACCATTTAGATTTTTATACTAAATGTTTGATGCATATCTCCATTTGGATATTCTACTGCCACATCAAACTCAAGCTATTCAAATGGATCACAATTCCCTCTTCAATATGACCTTTCTTCTTCATCCTTTGTCTTTGGTGATGGTACCATCGCTTACCAGTTCATCCAAACTGGAAACCTTTAGATGTTCCTCTCTCTCTAATTTTTCACAATCAACTAGTCACCAAACTGTGGTTGGTAACTAGTCAAGGCCTCTGAAATAAGTCTTGAATCTGATGTTTTTTCCTCTTCTCCATCAGTATCTTCGAACTCAACCTCTCGGACCAGATCATTGTTTCATCATTTAATATGTTCCATTTCATCCCTGTCCTGTGCAAGAAAAAAACAGGTATATTTTCTGATTTAGCTTATGGCTGATTGAATTATCACAACCTTTTGCTACAGGAATTTCATAGCCAAAAATCTCTGTGACTTAATACAGTGTAAATATTTTATTGCTCAGGGATTAGTTTGATGTCGTGTTCTAGGGATGCTGACTATGTCCATCCTGTTATCATGCCATCTTCAACACATGCCTTTCAAGGTTGCTGCAGATGAATAAAGAGGCAGTGGAACATCTTAGAAGAGGTTTCTAATGCCTAGATGTGGAAGTGGTGTGCATACTGCTTGCCCATATTCTACAGCTATCTGCAGAATAGGAAGTCTAGCTTGTGTGCTCAGGAGAGACATGGAAATGGTTTAGAAATGAATCACCAGTCTTGCCCAGTCTCTATTTGGTTTCACAGTTTCTCTAATAGATCCTCCCCTTAGTGGATCTAAAGTGAAAGCCTGACACTTTCCCCCCACCCCAGATATTCAATGGCTCTATTTAAAAGCTCAGAGGAAGTGCTTTGTGATCTGGCCCTTTATCATGTCTCCTATTTCATCTCCCATGTGTCTTATTTAGCTTTCTCATTTGATGTTCCTCCTTGTTATGCATTGGCTTCTGCCATCACTAGACCCCAAAATCTCACCTGAATTCCTTACACTGCTTTCTTTCCTGACTGAATCAATGCTTCTCTTTAGCTTCAGATCAAATATATCCTCCAAGATGATCTCCCTGTAGCTTTCCTTCTCTAGACTGGGTTTGCTGTCCCTCTTTTTTGACCTTCTGTACATTTCTGTGAACACACATGGCTCTATTTGTCTCCTCTCTGGAATGGAAGGTTCCTGAGGGCAGGGACACTTTGCTATTGAATTCCCCAGGACTTGGTGTGGAGATTAGCACCAAAGTCAGTCATGGTTTGCTGGTGAGTGCTACTTGTGGTTTCATTTCTTTCTAATCCATCTTCTCTTTGGAACCCTCCCTCACTTTTCCCTTTTTGCTTCTGACCTGCCTTCTCTTTCTATAAGTATGAGCCTCTGATTATGTGAGATTGGGTGTTTGTAGATTTTATTTGTTTGCCAAGAGCTTTGACATTGTGGCTTATATTGTGCAGCAAGAGCTCTGCAAGAAGGCCATGATCCTAATCAGCTTTATGTTTTTCAATGATCTATCACTCTGGATGAAACATGGAGGAGAGTTGCTGTGGCCTGTGCCTCAAGGCTAGGACAGAATCAAAAAGAGCTTCATAAATAAGTAGATATCAAAGGAAATAGGTAAAGAGATGAAAAGCAAAAGAGCAACCCTATTTTGTGCAATTTGTCCTCAAAACTCATTTTCTTGGTGAGGTGCTGCTTCCAGGGTGGCAGGGCTTGTGTTTTCTGAGTCTTATCCTTTTGCTGCCTCCAAAGGCTTTCTCTGAAGTGAGGCGGTGGTGGGATGAAAATCTTCTCGATATTGGTCTACAAATTGCTTTCATGTGAAAACACTGAGCACACCTTTTCCAGGGAGAAATGCTCAGCTCTTGAGGGAACAGGGGACAGATATTTATGCTCCATTATTGATAATAGCTATCAGGACTCAGCCAAGATAAAAATAACAGAGTACTTTTGTAGTCAGTCAGTCACAAGCCTACCACAAAGTTTTCTCTGAAATCATGGTCTGAGGAGCCAGAGAATAACAACCCACAAGAAAAAATGGAGGCAGATAATGTGGCTATTGATTGTTCATTTATTCCCACATTGACTTGATGCATGTGGACCCAGACCTCAAGGGGAGATAATTGTGAAAACCATAATGTCAAAGTCATTGGAAAAGTACTTGAAGACATCCGTGAGAGAGTAGGAGAACCTCCAACAAGGGTCTTAGGGACAACCCGATAGAGAACACTTCAGAAACATATCTAGAAGAATCAAACCTAAGGAAATGTAAAAGGAGAGAGGAGTGTGTCCTGAAGGATTCTCTTGGCAGAGAGAGAAACATATGTAAGATGGTTATTTCAAAGAAAGAGGGAAATTTTTGTATTGTTGGTAATAGGGAACCTAGACAGTAATAGCAGTGAAGCTGGATATCTGGGGAGAAGGGAGTCAGAGGATGGGGAAAGTCCTGTGCAGCAAGTGTCTTGTCAAAAGTTCATGATCCTAACCAGCTTTATGTTTTTCAATGATCCATCACCCTGGGAGAAGCATGGGGGAGAGTTACTGTGGCCTGTTCCTTAAGGCTAGGTCAGAATTGATAAGAGCCTGAAACAAAGTGTTAGCCGTAGGATGGAAAAAAGGAGTGTTTAACAAAAACAGAAGATTCTGTGACCAAGATTTATTGCCCAACAGGAAAAAAGGGTGAAATAGAGATAAGAATGTTTTCAGCTTTTTTTTGGTCTCCAGTTTTGCTTGCAATCAAGATGGCTGGGTGCCTTCTCTACCTCACAAAAGAAGTTTGAGGGTTGGAGGAGTGTTATGCCTCAAACTCCAGTTTCAAATACTCTGGGGCATCTGAATGGAGTGGGCCACTGTCATCTGTTCCCAGTAATCATGTGTAGGAGTCAGCAATGTGGGGCAAAGGTTTGGTTAGGATTTTAGCTGTGGAAGTCTTTAGTGTAGAGATAAGGAAAGGCACACATGAAACCAACATTGGAGATGGTGACTAAAAGGGGTCTGACTGAGGAAGCTGAAATGAAATTTTCAGGAGAGTGGGATGAAAACCAAGATGGGAAATCATAGTATCCAAAGTGGCAGATAAATTCTTAAGAAGATGGAAACGTGCCTTTTGTACCCAGCTGCCTCCAAGCTGTGCCTCTGTTGTTTACTGCACTGGGATTCTAGTGAAATGCTAGACACTAAGCCACTTTTCTTATAAAAATGGATAAATCATTGTTCATGTGCACAGTGATACACTATAAGGTCATTAAGAATGATGTAGAAAATATTAATAAAAAACATAGGAAGGGGCTGGGGATATAGCTCAGTTGGTAGAGTGCTTGCTTCATACGTACCATGCCCTGGATTCAATCTCCAGCACCACACACACACACACACACAAAAAATAGGATATTTTAAAAATATGTGTATGTTTGTATATTTATTTTATATCTATCAAAAGCAGACAACAAAATATTATGTCTTTTTTTCAGTTTCATTATATATATATTATGCAGACACAGCACATAAGATTTGTCTGTATGCCTATGTGTGCATATGATATTATTTGCAAGAATTCACAAGTTGTTTTCACTAGTTGTCTGTGAGTGGAGATTATTTTTCTTTTTCCTCTTATATTTTAACTTTTTTCTGTAATAAATATGAATTTGATATCATGAAACATAAAATTCTTGGTTTGATTTGACAATCTGGAGATGCAGGTTCAAGTACAGCTATCAGAGAAAAGTAACAGCAGAAGCCAGCAAGTAGTGGACAGAGAGGTAGTGGGGAAGGGAGGGGAGGAACACAGATGCTCCTTGGAAGTCTTCATGAAAGGCAAGGTGTGAAAGAGGGAAGTTCTTAGTGGGAAAAGACAAGGGGTGTCTGTTGGGAGATTTTGGCCATTTGGATTTGGTTTCCTTTAGTGTGTAATGTGTGTGTGTGTGTGTGTGTGTGTGTGTGTGTTTCGGAAAGAGAATGTATGTGGGTTTGCATGTCAGTGTAATGGTTTTTATGGTGATAAGAGAAAACCAAAAGAAAGATCTCAAAGATTCAGGAGAGAAAGAAAATATAATAGATGGGGCAAATACCAGAGAAGGTAGATGCAGATAGAACCAAGAAAACATGTATGGAAATTGGACTTCGTAGGAGAAAGAAAGCTTTGTCCTCTGAGATGGGAGGCAATAACATTGGTGGTTCTTTGAGGGAGAGGATCAGTGAGGGTGTCCAGGGAATTCAAATATGATACTTCCAAAATTTTCAGGATAAGTTGTGGTCCTTTACAGTAAGCAAGAGGGGGAGTTGGGAAGAGGAGCCTGATGAAAAACAACAAGGTTTGGAACTGCCCTTGGAGAAATGCAAATATAAGAGCCAGTTAATCAAGGATAAAAATTGGCATATGCTTCTAGAGTGGGGGTTAGCAAACCCTGGGCCCATGGGCCATATGTGGCTTGTTTTGAGGCCCATGTTTTAAGCATGATTCTTATATATTGACAAAGTAAGAACATAGGTGACTTATAAAACTTTACTTATTATTTTGTGGTCTGTAGAAAATTTTGTCCACTTTTGTTCAAGGGTAACCAACTGAGGATAGAATCCCTCAATTCCTAACAGGAATTCCCTTTACCCCAAGAGTGGTTAGCAGCCTGTCTAAAGAGTGTTTAATTTACAATGGTCAGGGGTAGGTTGCTCATCCATTTGTTGATATGGTTGTTACTTACACAGATATTTGCTTTAACATTATTCATTATACTTGATGCTGTAAACTGACTTAAAAAATAAGCCTGATTTTAGGGCAATTTCCAAGGTGTCAATATTCCCATCATAGCTAATTTTAAGCTATCAACATTATTACATCACTGAATGAAACAATGAAAGAGAGGTGTGGCCATCGTTCTCACAATACAGTATGAGCCAACTCCAGCACAAAACCAGTATTTTCATGTTGCATACTCTGTTTCTGTTTCTGTTTTCTTTCAAGATGGGAAAAAGCCTTTTTAAAAAGGAAGAATTGGGGGAGTCTGAGTCTCTACATTATACTCTCATTGGGTTTCTCCCAGTTGGGAAATAGGTTTTAGAGAAGTAGCTGGTAGAGTTTCATATTATATGAATTTTCTGACCTACTTTCAGGAAATGAATCATACTGACTAAGGTCCATTTCCTGTAGCTACATCCTGTTTCTAACTCGAGGGATAAACTGATGCCCTGAAAGATGGAAATCTTGATGAAGCATATACCTCTTGCTTTCTTGATAGAACACTGTTCAAATATGGGTATGTGTGGAAGGTGTTTTGGAATAAATTCCTGATACATCTGAGACCACTTAGGAGGTTAGAATAAATGAGAAGTCCCAGAAATGAAAGTACACAAACGGAAGGTATTGAGATAGGCTTGCACTGCAGAAGAATCAGGCAATGTGCCTTTGGCATGCCTGTGGGTGTGATTGCCTTTTCATTTAGGAGAGAAGCTAACTTTCAGAAAGAACTCATTTCCCCATTTCTTCCAGACAGTTCATTCCCATAGTTGGATGCCATCACTACTGTAAGCCATGCCTCCTTGGCTACTTTGATGGGACTTTTTTTTAAGGTCTCAGCTTGACTTTTAGAAGGACCACATGTTCCCTCTCTATCAAGAGTCCCACACTTAAATTCTGAGCTTATTTTCTTATATTTCATAACAATGCACTGTATTTTCTCGTTACTATGTACAGCCAGTCTTGAGAAACCTTAAAAATCTCAATGTCTCCAGGCTTTAATTTAATGAAATTTAATGAGATTTAATGAAAAATCTAAAAATTAGCAAGCTCTTCTTAGGAAATAACTGTGTATATTCTGCTAAATCTTAGGATGAATATCCTGGCCACTCTATGTAAATGGTACCCATTAGAAGCTTCATGCTCCTGTGAAGTGTTTTATTAAAATTATTCCAACAACTTTTAATCGGTGTAAGCTTTGATTAAAAATGAAATGAAAAAGTGAAAAATATCCTAGGCGGTTTGACATCAATAATACAAAGCTGGAAGGATTCTATGTAGTAGAATGAAGATTTATTTGGATAATTTCTGAAGCAAAGTCATCAAAACATGTGATTGTTAGGAAAATATGATAATAGATATCTGAACAAAATATGGTCAGACCAACCACTTGGAATAATTAGAGGCATAATTCTTTCTCCAAACCAAATTTTCCAGTTAGCTAGTTTCAGTTTTATTGTGGGGCACATCCTTTCTTATACTGAAATATATCTTCAGAGCAGCATTTCTCTCCATCTCCATTCCCCACTGCTGAAAAATTTCAGCCATGAAAAACAGCTCATGGTGCTTGCTAAAATTGAGAAGAGTACTATGTGACACACATTTTGACTACTCACATTTTTTTTAATTACTTGCCAGTTCTTGGCTACATTCTAAGTGATATATTGCTGCTATCTTTGTGAATAATGGATTCATAAATCTGAGGTGAAAAAGAAATTCAAAGATCAACTGATAGCTTTCTAAAAATTGGATGAGAAAACTCATTTTTGTCAAGTTCAAGGGCATTAGTGCAGCAAGTGAAAAAAAAATCAAGAGAGTTTCAAAAATCTTAGACAATTGAACAATGGTTTATTTAATTCCAGATAGCTAAGCTTTATGACATTCCTAAGGAGAATCTTATTTAACATTATCTACTCTCTCTCTAAAATAGATTTCCTTCAAATATTTATATTTAAATACAATATTCAGTCTTAATCTTGAATTCTTATTAGAAAGGAATATTTTTATAGAATTATACTAGATGTTAATATAAGAATATAAAATGTGTATTCTTTTATAAACTAGAATAATTTATTTCAGATCTTCTGTAGACTGTGACATAAACTATTTGGGATACCTAAGTTCTTATATTTTCTGGAAATCTTAGTTATGAACAATGACCATTTGTCATTTTCTGCATTTTTAAAAAACCAAACACTCATAGATATGCAATTTATGTTATGCCTTTGGAAATGTTTTTTTTTTTTTTTTTTGCCCAGGAAGCTCTGGGGTCTCTTATGTATTATGCCTCTTCCTCCCTCCTCCCCAACCGTGGTACCTTCATATCTGAGTTCTCCTCCACTGCACATACAATGGTGATAGGACCCAGGTTGGATGCTAGCCCTCCATGAAGTCTTTTCTCCTTGAATTTCTTGAAGGATCTGCCTTCATGATTCAGCAAGTCCTTGAAAAATGTTAAGCTCAGGTCACCGCCAGTTTCTGAATTGAGAACTAGACTCTCTTTTAGTGTAGGGACACATAAAAAATCTTAATTACCAGTATCTTTTACCAAATAAGAATTACACAGATTTATTGCTATGAAAAATTCTCTCAAATATGCCTGTGTTTCTAGATGTGTCTACAAGGGGATGAATGGTGTCATTTTCTGAGAGGAAGTAGAAGATATTTTTTTTTTCTGCTTTGTGTGTATTTGGATCTCTAGCTCACTAGTGTGGTGAGAACTCTAGGAATCGGCAAAAGCGTCCTCTGCATCCTCTGCAGAGATTCTGCAGGTGTCTAAGTGGGCGGGGAGTCTGAACCTGAAATAGACTCTTGACTTAGGTTTGTTTTCTTGAGACAATTTTCAGGCTTTCTTTTCCAACTCAGCTCTTTTTTTTTTTTTTAATACCAGGGATTGAACTAAGGGGACCTCAACCACTGAGGCACATACCCAGCCCTATTTTGTATTTTATTTAGAGATAGGTTCTCACTGAGTTGGTTAGAGCCTTGCTGTTGCTAAGGCTGGCTTTGAACTCATGATCCTCTTGCCTTGGCCTCCCAAGCTACTGGGATTACAGGCCTGGGCCACAGCTCATTCTTTCTTACTCTTCACAGTGAAATTAATTTCAGTTTCGAATTCTGTTATTTTCTTTGTTCCCTTGGATTGCGAACTTGAGCTCTTCCTTATCCTTAGACCCATGCCCCACTGGAGTTTGACACCAGCTCTTCCTGCTTGCTACCCCAACCTGAGGGCTGGCCACACCTGCTCCAGTGCCCAGCCATAGTCCCCATATTCAGCGCTAGGCAAACAATTGTCTGAAACAAAAAAGCAGAGCAACAGAAGGAGAGTGAGTGGGACATGGAGGATGTCTTTAGTCTGACATGTTGAGACTGAAATGCCCACAGGGATTCAGCAACCATCTCAAGAAGAGGTCTGTTCTGGCAATGAAGATTTGCTGCTCCT
Source organism: Marmota flaviventris (assembly GCF_047511675.1). Taxonomy (NCBI): domain Eukaryota; kingdom Metazoa; phylum Chordata; class Mammalia; order Rodentia; family Sciuridae; genus Marmota; species Marmota flaviventris. The sequence goes on from NC_092512.1 coordinate 71,722,980, forward strand.
CAACAGGTAGAGAAATAAGTGTGTCAACAGTGTGGGTTGGATTACTAGGGTGAAGGACATTAAATGAGAAAAAAAATGCATTTTGGCACAGAGTAGTTGGTATTTTAGGAAAGGATCCCCCTTACTCACAAAAGAGGAGTCTTATGAAAGAGACAATGGCAGAAAAGAGAGGGTAGCATTTCAAGAAAGAATATGGGGTTACCAGAGTCTCTTACCCCAGATAAATCAATTAAGGACTAAGATGCTTTAATGACTGAATAATTTTGGAGGAATGGTAAAGACACAAGTCAGACTAGTAAGTGGGCAGTGTATGTGCATAGTGGCAAGGAGAGCTTGTGAGGACAAAGCATTTGTTCATTGGCTGAAGAAGCTGTCACTCCAAGGATCTTAAATCCTCTAGAGTCTTTTTCCTCATAAATGAAATAAAGAAATTAAAATTTATAATCCTCCACTACTATCCTGCCTTAATACAAATCAATTCTTTTTTTTTACTTATATATGACAGCAAAATGCATTACAATTTTTTTCCTCCTCCCTTTCCCTCCCTCCCCTCTTCCCTATCTAGAATTTGTCTATTCCTCTCATGTTTCCCCTCTCTACCCCACTATGAGTCAGCCTCCGTATATCAGAGAAAACATTAGGCATTTGTTTTTTGGGGATTGGCTAACTTCAGTTAGCATTATCTTCTCCAATGTCATCCATTTACCTGCAAATGCCATGATTTTATTCTCTTTTAATGCTGAGTAATATTCCATTGTGTATATATGTCACATTATTTTTTTATCCATTCATCCATCGAAGGGCATGTAGGTTGATTCCAAAGTTTAGCTATTGTGAATTGTGCTGCTATAAACATTGATGTGGCTGTGTCCCTGTAGAATGCTGTTTTTAAGTCCTTTGGGTATACTCCAAGGAGAGGGATAGCTGGATCAAATGGTGGTTCCATTCCAAGTTTTCCAAGGAATCTCCATACTGCTTTCCATATTGGCTGCACCAATTTGCAGTCCCACCAGCAGTGTGTGAGTGTACCTTTTCCCCTACATCCTCTCCAACACTTACTGTTGCTTGTCTTCATAATAGCTGCCATTCTGACTGGAGTGAGATGAAATCTCAGAGTAGTTTTGATTTGCATTTCTCTGGTTGCTAGAGATGTTGAGCATTTTTTCATATATTTGTTGCTTTTTGAGTTTTTTATATACTCTAGAGACTAGTGCTCTATCTGATGTGTGAGGGGTAAAGATTTGCTCCCAGGATGTAGACTCTCTGTTCACCTCACAGATTATTTCTTTTGCTGAACAGAAACTTTTTAGTTTGCGCCCATCCCATTTATTGATTCTTGGTTTTAATTCTTGCACTATAGAGTCCTATTAAGGAAGTTGGGGTGTAATCCCACATGATGAAGATTAGGGCCTATTTTTTCTTTTATTAGATGCAGGGACTCTGGTTTAATACCTAGGTCCTTGATCCATTTTGAGTTAAGTTTTGTGCATGGTGAGAGATAGAGGTTTAATTTCATTTTGTTGCATATGGACGTCTAGTTTTCCCAGAACCATTTGTTGAAGATGCTATCTTGTTTTTGGCACCTTTGTTTAATATAAGATAATTGTAGTTTTGTGGGTTAGTCTCCGTGTCCTCTACTATGTACCATTGGTCTACCAGTCTGTTTTAGTGCCAATACCACGCTCTTCTTGTTACTATTGCTCTGTAATATAGTTTAAGGTCTGGTAATAGCAATGCCACCTAATTTTCTCTTCCTGCTAAGGATTGCTTTAGCTATTCTGGGTCTCTTATTTTCCCAGATGAATTCCATGATTGTCTTTTCTGTTTCATTGAGGAATGCCATTGGAATTTTGATTGGAATTGCATTAAATCTGTGTAGTGCTTTTGGTATAATGGTCATTTTGATAATATTAATTCTGCCTATTTAAGAGCAAGGTAGATCTTTCCATCTTCTTAGGTCTTTGACTTGTCTCTTTAGGGTTCTGTAGTTTTCATTGTATAGATCTTTCACCTCTTTCATAAAGTCGATTCCCAAGTTTTTTTTTTTTTTTGAGAGTATTGTGAATGGGGTATTTTCCTCATTTTCTTCTCAGAGGCTTTGTCACTGATATACAGAAATGCCTTTGATTTATGGGTATTGATTTTATATCCTGCTACTTTGCTGAATTCATTTACTAGTTCTAGAAGTTTTCTGGTGGAATTTTTTGGGTCTTCTAGGTATAGGAATATATTGTCAGCAAATAGTGCTAATTTAAGTTCCTCTCTTCCTATACATATCCCTTTGATTTCTTTCATCTGTCTAATTGCTCTGGCCAGTGTTTCAAGAACTCTGTTGAAAGAGGGCATCCCTGTCTTGTTCCAGTTTTTAGAAGGAATGCCTTCAATTTTTCTCCATTTAGAATGATGTTGGCCTGAGGCTTAGCGTAGATAGCCTTTATGATGTTGAGATATGTTCCTGTTATGCCTAGTTTTTCTAGTGTTTTGAACATAAAGGGGTGCTGTATTTTATTAAATGCTTTTTTATATTTATTGAGATGATCATATGATTCTTTAAGTCTATTGATGTGATAAGATTTTAAAATAACTTCTAATTATCTTCTGTATTTCTGTAGTGTCTATTGTGATATTACCTTTTTCATCATGTATTCGGTAATTTGATATCTCTCTCTCCTTCTCTTTATTAGCATGGCTAAGGGTCTGTCAATTTTATTTATTTTTCCAAAGAACCAACTTTTTATTTAGTCAATTTTTTCAGTTGTTTCTTTTATTTCGATTTCATCTCTAATTTTAATTATTTCTTGCCTTGTACTGCTTTTGCTGCTAGTTTGTTCTTTTTTTCCTAGGGCTTTGAGATGTAGTGTGAGGTCATTTATTTGTTGACTTTTTCTTCTTTTAAGGAATGAACTCCATGCAATGAATTTTCCTCTTAGTACTGCTTTCATAGTGTCCCAGAGATTTCGATGTTGTGTCTATATTCTCATTTACCTCTAAGAATTTTTAATCTCCTCCTTGATGTATTTTGTGACCCATTGTTCACTAAGTAGCGTATTGTTTAATCTCCAGGTGTTGGGAGAAATTTTTATATTTTTTATTTTGTCATTGATTTCCAATTTCATTCCATTATGATCTGATAAAATGCATGGTAGTATCTCTAATTTTTTGTATTTGCTAAGAGTTGCTTTGTGGCATAATATATGTTCTATTTTAGAGAAGGAACCATGTGCTACTGAGAAGAAAGTGTATCTGTTTAATGCAGGTTGAAATATTCTATATATGTCAGTTAAGTCTAAGTTATTGGTTGTGTTATTAAGTTCTATAGTTTTTTTATTCAACTTTTGTTTGGAAGATCTATCCAGTGGTGAGAGAGGTGTGTTAAATTCACTCAAGATTATTGTGTTGTGGTCAATTTGACTCTTGAACTTGAGAAGAGTTTGTTTGATGAACATAGCTGCACCATTATTTGGGGCATATATATTTATGATTGTTATGTCTTGTTGGTGTATGGTTCCCTTGAGCAGTATGTAATGTCCATTTTTATCCCTTTTGATTAACCTTGGCTTGAAGTCTACTTTATTTGATATGAGTAGTGGAAACCCCTGCTTGCTTCCATAGTCCATGTGAGTGGTATGATTTTTCCCAATCTTTCACCGTCAGTCATGTATGTCTTTTCCTATCAGATGTGTCTCCTGGAGGCAGCATATTGTTGGATCTTTATTTTTTTTCTCCAATCTGCTAGTCTATGCCTTTTGATTGGAGAGTTTAAACCATTAACATTTAGGGTTACTATTGAGACATGGTTTTTATTTCCAGCCATATTTGTTTATTTTTGTTATTTTACTTGAATTCGTTTTCCTCTTTGATTAGGTTTTTCTTTAGTATACTACCTTCCTCTGCTGATTTTCATTGTTCTTTTTCATTTCCTCTTCATGAAATATTTTGCCAAGGATGTTTTCTAGTACCAGTTTTCTATCTATGAATTCTTTTAATTTTGTTTATCGTGGTAGGTTTTTATTTCATCTTCAAATCTAAAGCTGAATTTTGCTGGTTGCAAGATTCTTGGTTGGTACTTATTATCTTTCAGAGCTTGATATATGTTGCTCAAGGATCTTCTGGCTTTCAGGATCTGTGTTGAAAAGTCTGCCATTATCCTGATTGATTTTCCCTTATATGTAATCTGATTCCTTTCTCTTGTGGCTTTTAAAATTCTCTCCTTATTCTGTATGTTGGACATTTTCAATATAATGTGCCTTGGTGTGGGTCTATTGTGATTTTGTACATTTAGCGTACTGTAGTCTTCTTGAATTTGGATTTCCAATTCATTCTTCATGTTTGGAAAGTTTTTTGATATTATTTTGTTGAATAGATTGTTCATTCCTTTGATTTGGACCTCTATGCCTTCCTCTATCCCAATAACTCTTAAAGTTGGTCTTTTTAGGCTATCCCATATTTCTTGAATGTTCTGCTTGTGGTTTCTTATCATTTTCACTGTGTAGTCTATGTTCTTTTCAAGATGATTTATTTTATCTTCATTGTCTGACGTCCTGTCTTCTAAGTGGTCTACTCTGTTGGTGATACTTTCATTTGAGTTTTTAATTTGGTTTATTATTTCTTTAATTTACAGGATTTTTGTTTGTTTTATTATGTAGAACCTCTATCTCTCTGTTGAGGTGATCTTTTGCTTCTTGGATTTGTTTATGTAGCTTATTGTCAAAGTGATCTTTCACTGCCTGTATTTGTTCTCTTATGTCTTCTTTGAGATCCCAAAACATTTTAACCATGTATATCTTGAAATCTTTCTCTGTCTTTTTTCTGCCATAGCTGCCAATGCTTTTAATGATGTGTTGTCTTGATTTGTTTGTGGTATTTTCTACCCTTGTCTTTTCATGTTGCTCGCGTTTCTTTCTTTCCAGCTCTGTGGATCTGGTGTGTTATTGTTTTTACCCTATAGATTTGTAGTGCTCTTGTACAGTTCCAAGATCTCTCCTTTGTGGGGAAGGACAATGTTAACAGATCCCAATATCAACAATACATCACCTATGAACCAATTGTTGTTATTAAGACATTTACAGTTTAGTCTCAATGTCCAGAAATGTTGGATTCAGTTATTATTAAAATATAATCAGGAGTTTCAAAAAAAAAGGTTTACAGTTTCTGGTGGTGGACAATGAACTGGGAGTCAAACATGAGACTAAATATTGAGGGGAGAAAATATGAGGGTATAGAGTTAATATATCTTAGGAAATGTGAAGGAGAAATCTAGTGAAGAGGGTTAGTAGCAGGAAAATAGATAGGAGGTAATTTGGGGTAGACAATTACATGGGAAGACAGTAGAGTCATAAAACAAACACACATATGTTTTTAGAAAAATACAGGATGTTTAAATAGTATAATTTTGAGGGTGAATGAAGAAGAGAAAAAAAGGAAAAGAAAGAAAGAAAAAATGAGAGAAGAAAAAGAAAAATGGGGCTTATGCAATTCCTCTATATTATATTATTCAGGTGACTTAGTCCTCAAAGTCCTATTTCATGCAAAGTTCTTGGTTTTACATAGGTTGGGGATGTGAGGGCCAGAGAATAGAAGTGTAGAAGAGAAAGAAGAAGAGAAAAAAAAAAGATATTCTTATTAGAGATCCGTTTCTTTCTCTTCTCATCCAGTAGGTGGGATTGTCTCATCCAGTAGGTGTCTCTGCCCTCAGGATGGTGTAGGAAATCAGGGTGAGAAGACTGGACCTGTTGTGGAGCATCTGGAAGCAGGGAGTTCTGCTCACCAGTTCCAGCAGGAAATAGCGCCTCATGGGTCTTTTTTTGTGACCACTCATCTGACTTGAGCCCCCAGTGTCATCTCCTTCTCTTGCCTGGAGATTTCCCAAATCCTGATCTCTCTGTTATGCTCCAAACTTTAGTCCTCTCCTCTTTCTTATTTATCAGGTCTCAACTGCACAACCTCTCACCCCAAGGCTCACACCAGGCGGGCGGCACCCTATTCGCACTGCAGTCCTGTCCAACTGAGAGCTGTTCTTGTGTTGGGTGGCCACTGTGCCAAGTTAATGCTGTTGAGGAAGGGGTAGGAATTGGAAATCAGGTACCTGCTCAAATGGCGATCTGATCTGATAGCCACGCCCACCACAAAATGGCGAGGAAAGTTTTCCAAGATGCAATTGGTCTGCTTCCAGCGCTGGGGTGTCTGGTGATGTGGGGGTAGCTGGGCGATGGCCTTGGGCTACCAAGGTAGGAATAGGTAGAAGCCAAGTGATCTGCGTGGGAGCAGAGTGCAGTCTGGAATTCTGCAGAAGTGCTAATAGGTGTTTCTGCTAAGCCACTTGTGAGCTGCACGTGGGCTAGAACTGTGGGCTTTGGGTCTAGAGTCCTGAGACTTACTTGAGCCCAGAGGCTCTGATTTCTGGGCAAGTGGTTGCAGCACTGGTGATTTCTATGAAAATTCACTGGCCCCTGGAGATCCAATCTGGGAACTGCCCCTGCCTAATATGGTGATAATATTGAGCCAAGATGGCGGTAGTCTGCTTTCAGCACCAGGGTGTCTGGTGAGGTTGGGGGAGCCCAGCATGGCATTGTGAAGTGGGTAGATAGCAACTGAGTGACCTGTGTGTGAGTGTAGCAAAGTCTTGGCGATCTGCAGATGTGTTGATAGGTCTAAAATTGTGATTACACATATAGAGCACAATTTTTCATATCTCTGGTTGTATACAAAGTATATTCACAACAATTTGTGTCTTCATACATGTACTTTAGATAATAATCATCATCACATTCCACCATCATTTATAACCCCATGTCCCCTCCCATCCCCTCCAAGCCCTCTGCCCCATCTAGAGTTCATCTATTCCTCCCATGCTTCTGCTCCTTATTCCACTATGAATCAGCCTCCTTATATCAAAGAAAACATTCAGCATTTGGTTATTTAGGATTGGCTAACTTCACTTAGCATTTTCTTCTCTAACTCCATCCATTTACCTGCAAATGCCATGAATAAAATCAATAAATTCTCTTTTACTGCTGAGTAATATTCCATTGTGAATATATGCCAATTTTTTTTTTATCCATTCATCTATTGAAGGGCATCTAGGTTGGTTCCACAATTAAGCTATTGTGAATTGTGCTTCTATAAATATTGATGTGGATGTGTCCCTGTAGTATGTTGTTTTTAGGTCCTTTGGGTATAGACCGAGGAGAGGGATAGCTGGGTCAAATGGTGGTTCCATTCCCAATTTTCCAAGAAATCTCCATACTTCTTTCCATATTGGCTGCACCAATTTGCAGTCCCACCAGCAACGTATGAGTGTACCTTTTCTGTTACATTCTTGCCAACAATTATTGTTGTTTGTGTTCATAATAGTTGCCATTCTGACTGGAGTGAGATGGAATCTTAGAATAATTTTGATTTGCATATCTCTAAGTGCTAGTGATGATGAACATTTTTTCATATATTTGTTGATTGATTGTGTATCATCTTCTGAGAAGTGTCTGTTCAGGTCCTAGGCTTATTTATTAATTGGGTTATTTGTTTTTTGGTGTTAACTTTTTGAGTTCTTTATATACCCTAGAGATTAGTGCTCTATCTGATATGTGAGGGGTAAAGATTTGTTCCCAAGATGTAGGCTCTCTATTCACCTCACAGATTGTTTCTTTTGCTGCAAAGAAACTTTTTAGTTTGAGTCCGTCCCATTTATTGATTCTTGATTTTAATTCTTGCATCACAGGAGTCTTATTAAGGAAGTTGGGGCCTAATCCCTCATGATAAAGATTAGGGCCTACTTTTTCTTCTATTAGACACAGAGTCTCTGGTTTTATTCCTGGGTCCTTGATTCATTTTGAGTTGAGTCTTGTGCATGGCCAGTGATAGGGGTTTAATTTCATTTTGTTGCATTTGGATTTCCAGTTTTCCCAGCACCATTTGTTGAAGACAAATTTCTCCAATGCATGTTTTTGGCACCTTTGTCTAATATAAGATAATTGTAATTTTGTGGGTTAGTCTCTGGGAAAGATCTACCTTGCTCTTGGATAGGCATAATTAATAGTATCAAAATAACCATACTTTCAAAAGCACTATACAGATTTAATGCAATTCCAATCAAAATTCCAATGATATTCCTCCTAGAAATGGAAAAGCAATCATGAAATTCATCTGGAAAAATAAGAGACCCAGAATAGCTAAAGCAATCCTTAGCAGGAAGAGTAAAGCAGGTGGCATCACTATACCAGACCTTAAACTATACTACAGAGCAGTAGTAACAAAAACAGCATGGTATTGGCACCAAAACAGACTGGTAGACCAATGTTACAGAGTAAATCAGTTCTTAAGAAACAAAATTGTAACAGAATAAGTAGTATACTCTATTGTCACCATAACGTAAAGGTGGTTCCACAGTTGTTCTGCCAGTTTGCTCTGCCTCTACCAACCTCTAAGAGATGGGGTACTTGTTTGTTGTCCTTGCATAACTTGCTTGCCCTGTTTCAGCATTTCATGGCTGTCATAGTTGACTTCAATCCCTAGTTTGTTTTCATTAGTAGACAGTATGTGCTGCATCATTTTGAAGAACAAATGAAAAGAAAATTTAAGTTGGGAGATACACTGGTTTTACAGATGAAGTTTTGTTTTTGCTTGTAATGTTGGGTTGTTGAAGATTGCTTCTAAAATATTTTTTTTCTACAAATCTCTTTTGAATCCCAGGTATTGCAATTTCAGATGAACTTGATAAGGTAAGTTGAACTACATACCTAATGAAAAGAAAATGTGTGATTTCTGTTTTAATCTGCTATCTAAATTAAAGTTAAAACATAAAAATGTTAAAACATAATTTAAGTGTTAACATTTTAAATCTTTCAAAGTTATATAGATTCTCTTATGAATATGTATTACCTGTTCTTTGGAGTTAAGGCCTTTGAAATTTGGTTAGAGAGAACAGAACCACTAAGTAACTGCATTAAAAATGAAAACTAGCAACATTTTATTATGTTAATTGTTTGGATTTGGGCTGTATATAAATGATGATGATGATGATGATGATGATGACGACGACGACGACATAGACACTCACTCAGTCATTAAGTTCAGTTGCTTGTTTTCAGTTTTCTAATATGCCGAGACAATATGATGGTTTGAACAGTGGTAGTTGTGAAGTTGCTGGGAGAGGTTTGATTAAGAATGTGTTTTCACACCAGTGTCAGTAGCACCACCAATGGATTGACTGTGGGAGTTGCAGAAAAATTAGTCAAAGATGATTCCTAGATTCAGGAAATCATGAAGGAGGTAAACTGAGGTGATGCTTACCAAAATTGGAAAAACCTAGGGAAAGACCAAATTTGTCAGGTGGTGGATAACATAAGATTTCTCTGTAGGATCATTTGTTTGAATTCTCTATTAAGTATGTTTTTATGAGTTGATACTTTGTGAGGGAGATTTGATTCACTGGGATAGAAGTTTCCAATTTTTTAATTTTTTTTTTTTTAGTGTCAGGACCCCTTATATAAATTGTGGAAGGATCCCAAACAGCTTTGAATTATGCTGATTATTATATCCACCAATATTTTCCATGTTAGAAATTAAAACTGGTAAAAAATTCACATGCTTATATCATTTTAGAAGAAGTAATGACTAAAACCAGTACTTTAATACGAATAACATGTATGTACGAAAATGCTTTATTTTTCAATGCAAAATAATTATTGAGAAAGCTATCTTGTTCATGTTTTTGGAAACCTCTTTAAGATCTGGCTGTGCAGAAAACTGTTGAATTTCCTTATTTGTTTCTGTATTCAGTCTGTTATAATTTTTTGGATAAAAAAATCAGGCATCAGAAATATAGTTAGAAAAGGGAGAAGCACTTAGAAATATAGTCATCATCAATATTTGATGACTATCTATTTAGATATCTCTCTAAACAAAAAGTATATTGAAATCTGGCTTGGTGCCTAGATAGATAGATTGAAAGAACATGATAGAAACTATTGTACAAAATTGGAATCATTTGAATCATGACACTTTAAAATAACCTACAATATAACAATTGTATTAACAGAAACAATAAATAAAGTTTGTATTCTACCTGAAATAGGAATATACCCGTTGAATTTTGCACCATAAAAATGCATTTCTGACTCACTAAAAAATGAATAAGATATAGGCATAAACATTAATATATTCAGATAATGTAATAAATCATCATAATGTTTTAAGACTAGTTTGGTTTCTATCTGTACTAGTGCCATACAAAACTAGATCTTGACTATATAGAATAGCCTGGGTGATGAGGGACAGGTGTGATCTGGATTTCTTCAGCAATTCCTGCCCTTCTCTGTATGTCCCTCGTTGTTTTACCCTGTTAGTGTCCTTATGCCACGACCTCCCTTACAATTTTCAAAAACTTAAGATTTCTATGCCTTGCATTTGTGAACTATGTTCATTTTAAGTACTACATATAATCATCATCACTTCTAAATTCATTTACTTTTTCTAATATAGTCTGTAAAACCCTGGCTGACTATACCTTGTATGGGGTTGTTCCTCTTCTTGGTTCTCTTCTCCCCTTTGCCCTGTTCTCTGACTTGTGGTGGCATTGGTGTCTGTACCATTTTCGGTGAGAAAAAAAAAAAAAAAAACATTTATTATTCCTTGTGCTGACATGGATGTAACTCTCACCGGGTAAGTTGTGAATACCCTAACACTTGGTTAAGTACCATCCTCAGGACATATCCTTCCCCTCACGCTCTCTTTCTTCTCAGCCTTAGGTCAGGAAAGTGTCCATTTAATGGAATTGAAAGACACTGCCAGTTTTCATTTACTTACATAATATTTCTATTTTTGAAAACTTTATGGAAATTCCTAAAATTTCTTTGCACATTTATTTTCACTTTTATTGAGGATGCTGACAGTTATCATAAATAACACTGTTACTGAAAAATATTTAGGTCAGTGCAAAAAAAAAAATAAAACTTGATCCTACTCTTCTTGCATTTGATTTTCAAGGGTGCCAGGGCTATGGCCACCAATCTTTGCTTGCCTGGAGAGCGCCCTTGGCTAAGTGGGAGAAACTGTCCTATAGCACCCCCTGGTGACCATGAAGCTCATAGTCCAGAACTTTCCTGAATAGGCAGAAGTGAAGCTCAGGCAGCTGCCAAGAAACAGTCAATCAGAGTGTTTTGCGGTTTGTGTTGGCCTGGCGCCTGTGTCTTCAATGTAATAAGGAAAGTAATTACAGACCCTTTCTTTTTAATCTTCCCTTCATGTTTTTGAGGTTTCATTAAAGATGTATTCTTCTTAACCTTTATAAAACATTGCTCTTTTATTCTCACATTCCAATTCACCTGTCATTTTGTTGAAATCATTTTTTTTCTGTGACCTTTAAAGTTAGTTGACAAATTCTGATTAAAGTAATAAGAATTTTTAGTTCTACTTAAATAAAAAAATAAAAGAGTAATATTACTGTTAGGGCCTTTTTAAAATTGTGAGAACGCTATCATTACTTATTCTTTAGTCTTTTCACTTCCTTCTTTAGCCAGTATTTGGTTTTTCTTGGTTTTATAATAAATTAAAACTATACCAATTTATTATCTTAAAGTTCTGTGGTTTAGAAGTTCAGCATGAGTCCCTCTGAGGTAATGTCGAGGTGTTGCTCGGGGCTGCAGTCCTTCCTGAAGGTTCTAGGGAAAATCTCTTACTCTGCCTTTTTCCAGCTTCTAGAGGTTGTTCTGTTCTTTAGTGCCTGGTCCCTTTGCTATACCTAGAGCCAGCAATGTCTTATCACTCATTTCATGTGTAGAAAGGCTCTTTGCTTTTCCAGAATCATGTTAAGTTGGGGCCACATGGCTAATCCAGATAATCTTCCCATCTCAAGATCTTCAACTTTAATCATACAGAGTTCTTTTGGCTATGTTATGTAACATATTTATTATCATTACCATTATTCACTATCTTGGCATTTTCTAGCTATGTGGCCCACAGGTTTTAGGGGTTAGGATGTAGACATTTTTGAGAGGTCATTATTCTGCCTATATAGCCACTATCCAATTTCACATGGTAGTACTTTGTATATATATGAAAATGTGTAATTTTATTATATATATATATATATATATATATATATATATATATATATATAAAATTTATTAATGTATAATTGATACAATTATTAATATATGACTATTTTAATTTTATTAATATATAATTATATATATAATATTCAGGCTCCTATACTATGAATTTACCCTTCAAAATGCCATATCGTAGACACTGTTAGTGCCATCCCAGTTCCCCGTTACTAAGGCAGTGTGATCTATCCTTCCACTACCCCGTTAGGTGTTTATGATCTTACTCTTCTCCCAAGGGTTGTCTCAACCCAGTGGGATTTATCATAACCAGAGATCCCTGAGTTGGTCTTCAGCCCATGACTGACTGGGCTCTGAGCTCCTTGTCCACATTCCAGAGCTCTGTATGGGATCGTCTTGAGAGGAGCCTTAAACCAAAGGCATATCTTTGCCTAGCTTCTCTGTCTTCTCCTGCTTCCTTTATTTTCTTAAAGGTTTCACTTGAGAGAACCCCTTAATAAACCACTTTCTCAGTCTCTGATTCTAGGAAACTCTAGCTAAGATGAAGCACCTAAGGAACCTACCTAAAGCAGAATCCTGTGAAAAATTTTCCTAAACTCCCTGCTACCTGACATATTAAGTACAGATTTGTTATGCTAGAATTAAGTCTTTTTAAAAATTTTTTTATAGCTATAGACGGACAGAATGCCCTTATTTTAATTGTTTATTTTTATGTGGTGCTGAAGGTCAAATCCAGGGCCTCATGCATGCTAGGCAAGTGCTCTGCCACTGAGCTACAGCCCCAGCCTCTAGAATTAAGTCTTTATCTGGGCCCACATTTGTATTCTAGATCTTATATTCCTTTTCTTCTCTATTCAGACTTTGTATTGAACTCATTACTGCACTTTACTTTGTACTGTACATACTTTGATAGGATCAGAAAGCCAGAGTATAGTACCTCCAGGTCATACTTTTATTTATTCCCACATTTTTGTGCATGCCATTTCTTTCCTTTTCTCCAACTGATATCCATCCTTCAAACTCCAGCCTTCCCTGGACAGCCTTGCAGAGAGCAAGGTCGTTTTTCATAGTCTCTTGAAGGATACAGTGACTTCATCCCAATGACATTCCTTGTCTCATATTGTGGGTTTTTGTGTTCACTGATTAAAGATGTACCTTAGTATTATGGAAAAATCCATAGATAGACCTTGGCTTGAATCCTGGCTCCTGTCATTACTACACAGCCCCTAGGAAGGTATCACAGATGCTGAGCTTGAGTTCTTTCTGTGTAATATTTAGGGGGTTTTAGTAACTATTAAAATGATATTAGGGTCTGGGGTTGTGGCTCAGTGGTAGAGCACTTGCTTCGCATGTGTGGGGCACTGGGTTCCATCCTCAGCAACACAAAAATAAAAAATTTTTAAAAAGGTATTGTGTCCATATACAACTAAAAATAAAAAAGAATTTTTTTTTCTTTTTTAAAAAAGTGACATTAATTTCTTGATATAGAATAATTGGAGTAGATAGCTAAAATATCCCAAATATAAACATTTCAAAGTACTATATGGTAAAATCATTTCACAGGGAATAGAACATAGGAAAAATTAAACCTCCTGCACAAAATGTAGGTTTGAGGTTCTGTAGTGTTGTTGTAGTTTTGCCACAATTGAATTTTTTTGTTTCTGTTTTACTGCACCGGAGATCCAACTCAGGCCTCATGCATAGTAGGCAAGCACTCTGCCATTGAACTACATCCCTGGCCCACAACTGAACTTTTTATCAGTGTTGTCACCATCCATAGGATCACAGCAAACCAGGTGTTCATGGGAAACTAATCATTCCCTCTACTGAATCCTGAGAAATTTGTCTTCCATTTATCCTTTTGAAGCAGATGCTGTAATCAACAATGTTCTCAAAAATATTCTTATACTTCAGTGCACCAAAAGATACTGTCAACAGAATGAAATGGCAACTCATGGAACAGGAACAACATTCACAAGTAATAAAACTGATGAGGGGCAATGATCTAGGATATTTAACAAACCCCTGCAACTCTTCAACCAAAAAACAAATAACTTGGTTAAAAATGAGCAAAGAACTTGAAGTGACTTTTCCCCAAAGATGATATATAGAAGGCCAACAATTATTTGAAAAGGTGCTCAATATCACTGAGCATTGGAAAAATCTAAATCAAAACCACAGTGGGTTGCTTTCTCCTCTTGCCTATTGTGATCAATGCTGCTATGAACATGTACTGAACATTCCAAGTATCTGTTAGAGACTCTACTTTCAATGAGGTATTAGTCTATGCCTAATGGATATGTACAACATATCCATTCTCATATCCATTAGGATGCTACTACAAGAAAAAAAAAATGAACAATAGAAAATAGTAAGTGTTGGTAAAGATGTGGAGAAATTGGGAGTCTTGTGCACTGTTGCTGGGAATATCAAATGGTGCAGCCACTATGGAAAACAGTATGGCACTTCTTCAAATAATTAAAAATAGAGTTACCATGGACCATGATTTTAATGTTTGTTTCCTTCTACAAGTCATGTTAGAACTTAATATCCAATGTAATGATATTAAGTACAGGACCTTCAGAAATAGAGTAGGTCACAAGTTGTTCCCCTCAAGAATAAGATTAGTTTCTTTATAAAAGTGCTTTGGGCAGCCTGTTTGGCCTGTGCCATATGAGGACACGTTTGTTCATCCTCTCCTTCAAGTGAGCAGCAAGAAAGCTCCATTGTGGAAGCAGACAACGTGTATTTACCAGACACTAAATCTTCTGGCATCTTGATCTTGGGCTTCTCAGCCTCTGGAACATGAGAAATAAATTTCTCTTGTTATTTAAATTACTCAGTCTAAGATGTTGTACTATACTAGAGGCATGGATGAAGATCTCATTGAAAGTAGAGTCTCTAATACATACTTGGATATTCGTGTTCATAGCAGCATTGATCACAATAGGCAAGAGGAAAAAGCAACCTAAAAGTTCATTGAAAGATGAAGTCATAAGAAAAATGCAGTGAACGTACACAATGGAATATTATCCATTCTTCAAAAGAAGAAAATATGGTCACATATACAACTTGTGTGAACTTTGAAGACCTGGGTTACACGAAATAAACCAGTCATAGACAAATATCATGAGATATCACGTATATGAGGTAAAGTAGTCACATTTATAGATGCAGAAACAGAAAGGTAGTTGTCAAGGGTTGGGTGAAGGGAGATGGGGAGCAGTTTTTTAATGACTATAGAATTTGTTTTGCAAGATGAAAGATGTCTGCTCAACATTGGTAGGCCCAGAGACTGAACAATAATGTGAATACATATAGTGCACCTGAATGATACCTTAAAAGTGGTTGTGATATTAATTTTATATTATGCATATTTAACTACAAATAAATACATGCATTTAGTGCTTTAGTACATTTGCTTTTACTACAATGTATCTATACTTTGACTAAATAAGACCATTACTTTAACAGGAATTCTTACAATAACGTCCACCCACCTAGACAGATGTTTTAATGAAAAAGCAAATTTCTGTTAGAACAATTCCAGTGGAAATCTCAATAGTGAAGGAGAGGACATGCCTCTGTGATGTTCTTTCTAGCTTAAGAAAAAAAATATATGTTGGAGGATTTAGAGATAGAGGCAATCCACATATATTTTAGAAAACTCATCAGAAATACTGCTATCATTCATTCCATGTTGAATGATAGTGAGGTTGACTTTCTAGTTCTTGAATCTTTAAACAGATGCATAATGATAATAAACATCATGAATAATAATGTACTATTTAGTGTGTGCTGTATTTTAGACCCTGGGGAAGTATTTCATATAGTTTATCCATTTATCTCAATAAAAATAGCTGACACTCTTGAGAACCTTCTATGTGCCAGTCACTATTCTAAATGATTTATCTCATTTATCTTGTTCAGTATTTACTAATGCTCTGTGAAATAGGGATTATTATTGCCACTTGAAGAATGAGAAAGTTGGACAGAAAGGAGGTACGAAATTTACCAAATATTATATAGATAGAAAATAACTCTAGAACCCAAGCTCTTAACAGTTGTATTTATGGGATGGAAACTATGACTCCCCAGTTGAACAGCTAGAATAACAGGAACTCTTAGAGTCTTATAAGCTCCCCTCAGTCCCATAGTAAGTGGAAAAGCTAAAATCCAAACCCAGAAATTTGCTGTTCAGAGTCTGTACTCTCAGCCTCTGCAGTGGGTTATGTTCATTATTTCCTATTGTTTTGGCTCCTGGTCCAGAATAATCACTGGAGTGATAACTGCTCTTGTTATTATTAGCCATCTTTTCCCATAGTGCCTGCTATTGTATGGAATATACTAAACGTTGGGTAAATAATGGCAAAGTAAATAATTATCCAGAGCTGACTAAATATTTGTTCTTCTCTTTAAGTTGTTCTTTTTTTATGGACTTTTCCCATTTCTTCCCCCACCACTATCAAGACATTTTATTAAGACCTGATTTAATGTGGTATTAATCTAGAAAAAGGGTTAAGACAGTGTCATGGTCTTGCTTACACTGTTTCAGCGTAAAGTTTAAATATGTGATGGGGGCGGGGGGACTGAGTAGGCAGAAGAGGAAAGATGGTTTAACAAGCACATAGTGTAATGAGCATTGTGTAAGGGCTTAAAGCACACATTCACACTCATGCTCCACAGCCCTGTGACAAAGCTCCTGATATCTTCATCTTACACATAAGAAAATTGATGTCCACAGAGTTTGGCAACTTGAGCAAATTTACAGACATAGATAATTTATTGCTAAACTCAGATCTGAACAGACTGAAACCCCAAAGCCATTCTCTTAACTATTTTATTATTTTGCCTCTCTAAAAAGTTAAGAGGGTCAAAGCAAGCCAGTTCTAATTTATATCAGGCTGGCCAAGAGGGTGATATTGGAATTCAGTGCGGACATAATGTGCCAAAGGCCATCTAGCCCCTCGATGGTGGTTTTATTAAATGTACCAGTAGAAGGGGTGAAATGTTAACTTCTTTGAAGTAAGGATGTCTTTTCACCAGATATTTTTGTATTGCCATTCACCTTCTGCTAATTTTTCCCTGGAAAAACAAATCTGTATTTTGTTGCTTTTTTGTTTTGTTTTGTCATTACTTGGAGAATTGAATGGTTTGGGGATTTCTGCTATCTAACAGAGCGTACTAAATCACTCTGACCCTTTTATCTTGCTTTTCTTCTGAGTTCCAAAGTCTCTTGTGCACTCATGTGTGACCCAGGTACCCAACACATGGAATTTTTGGAAGTAGGGAAAAATCCATAGAACTATTTTATATGCTATTTTGGTTAGTTGTATGTTTGATTTTTAACAAGTTAACACTTCTATTAAGGGAAATAGGTATATGTTTTACTATGTGTTCTGCCAGGATGGTTCTTGTTTGTTGTGAAGAACCTATTTTTCAAAAATAAAATGTGGGAAGGGACAATCAAAGAAAATACTGAAATTTATATCACAGACAAAGCTTTGTATTATAATTATAGGGTGTTTCTAAAGATAGAGAATAAAAACAGCTGAATTCCACTAAAACTGAATGAGAGTCTGTTCACAGGGGGAGAAATTCTTCTTGACTATATGAGAAGATTCCAGTCTTGTTTAAAATGAGAAAAATGCAAATTAAACACCCCTGCTTATCAATCAGGTTTACAGAAATCTCCAAGTTTGTCAAAATACCCTTTTGACAAGGCTTTGGGGAAAGGCACTTTCACACATTGTGGTGGGAATGCAGAGTGGCACAAACACCACAAAGGGGCATGTTGGGTGACATCAGATGTTCAATTATCCATGGATTAAATAATACTAAGTTTTTAGAAAAAATATGAAAAGATTTATACATGTGACTATATATTGTCATACTGTTTTAATAGCAAAAGGGTGGAAACAATCAAATGTCCATTAAAAGAATACTGGATCGGGCTGGGGATGTGGCTCAAGCGGTAGCGCGCTTGCCTGGCGTGCGTGCGGCCCGGGTTCGATCCTCAGCACCACATACAAACAAAGATGTTGTGTCCGCCAAAAAATAAATATTAAAAAAATCTCTCTCTCTCTCTCTCTCTCTCTCTCTCTCTCTCTCTCTCTCTCTCTCTCTCTCTCTCTCCTCTTTAAAAAAAAAGAATACTGGATCAATTTTAGTGTATCCACACAATAGAGAATTATACAGCTATAAGAATGAAAAATAGTATCTTATTATATGGAATGATCCCCAGAATATATTTTTAAATGACAAAGACAAGGAGAGAAAATGTGATTGTAGTGTACTTCCATTCATCTAATTGAGTATAGTGAAATATACTTGCATAGTCACTTAGATTAAAACCAAAAACAATAGCAAAACTTGTCAAACTGTAAAACACACACACACACACACACACATACACATACACACACACACCTTCATATACACATAAATTTTTTTTAAAGTTACCTATGGCAGAGGGGAAGGTATAGAATAAAGAGTAGAAGTAAGAAAAGGTGTAGAGAAGAAAGAATAAGGATAAAATATTGACTTCTTAAAATTTTGGATGTTCATTCACATGTGACCATTAGAACCATTTGGAACTTCTAAAATGTTTTTCATAATTTAAAACAAAGTTTCATCTTGAAACAGTAATTTCTTATAATATAAGGCAAAATGAAAAAAAAAATGAACACAACTGTCTTTCAGGCTGATGACATAAACATGTTGAGATGAATTAGTTCAAATCATTATAAGCAGCGACTTGCTTGTCTCCCAGGGGGTTAGACTCTGAGGACTTCCAACTCACTCTCAAATGGTTTTTAGTACCTGTTGTTAGTTTACAGTGTTGATGTCATTATAATGAGATTGTTGTCTATGTTTTGTGTGATAAATCAAAAAAACTCTGTTGATATCCTTAAGAACTAAAATTTTTTGGCACGTGGAATGGAAATAAATATGTAAATTCAACAAATTTAAATAAAAATTCTGTAATTCTACTTGAAAATGGTAGATATCTCTATATCCTTAAGAACTCAATACTGGATATGATCAGAAAACCACAAATTGGCAAACATCATAGTAATTGATGCAGGTAAGGGTCAACAAAGGGTGTTAAAATTAGTAGGTGAAATTTTGATGAATTTCAGGATATCTACCTATTCTCAAAGTTATGCCTCTTCTACTCAGAAATTGCTTATTGGTTAACAAGAGAAAAGTAGCAATTTTATATAAGAGACAACTGGACGATACCCTTAACCTAGTGATCAGGGTTCATACAACTAGTGATGGGAAAAATCAACATCCTGTGCCCTTGATATGAAAAGAATATCTCACTTCTGTGTTATTCTGTTCAAAAATGCATACCTTGAATATAATCATGAGGAAACATTTGAAAATTGTAAATAGAAGGATTCACATATATGTAAATGTTAAAATGTTATCCAAAATTATAATGGAAAATATCAACCAACATTATTGATATTATTGAATCAATAATAAACATTTTGGAAGTCCAGGAAAAGGGGGTACAGGACTTCTTTGTTGTTTTTCTTTCTTTTTGCAACTTTCTGTAAGTCTGAATTATTTAGTAGTATTAAAAAATACATATTTCCTAGCTTTATGCTATTATCAACTCAATTATTAGTATGCCTAATGCCAAGATTCTAATCTATAAATTTATTTCATATTGAGAGGAATCAGGGGTCCTTGGAATAATGGCTAATTCCAGGTCTGGAGCATGGAATGTACAAAAATAAATAGCTATGTCTTGTCCTTACTAGAAAGCAAGAACTCTGTCAAAGATCACTAAGATTGTATCAAAGAAACTCAGGAGCCAAGTAAATTCATCTCCCACTGGTAAGAATCGAGAAAATTTGAAAATGAGTAAGAATGATTGTAGTGTAGTGAGTTGTATCATGAATGTTTGTGTCTACATTTTCATCCCCCAAACCTGTTGTCTTTGGAGGATGTTAGGGGACCAAAATTATTATTTTAAAAAACTGATAAAAGGAAAGAAAAAAAATGTTGAATCTGCATCTTTTCTATACAGATTTACGTCAGGGTAAGCAAATATATAATGACAAGAAGTTCCTCTTTTCAAAAATATTCCAGTAAATAAATGAGTATGGAATTATAAAATTAGATAATGGCCCTTTGGCAATTGTTGGTGAATTAATGAATCTAAGCAAAATGATCAATGCTGCCAACATCAATGTGAAGAAGAGTCCTTGAGACATTATGAGCCTCCTCTGGATGAAACTAGAGCTGTTCTCTCTGAAGTAGTGTTGGCAAAGACAAAAACAACAACAGACTTTCATCCAGATCTAAGTGCTAATTTGCAGAAATTACAGAGGGCAGAGGAACATTTCCAACCACATCACAGGGATGCAAAAGGGAATAAATGCCGTGTGCAAAACTTACAGCATAAAAAGCTCCCAAACTCAGGTCTTTGACCAACAAAGGATTTCATGAGAAAAATGAAGCAGAGGAAGAGAATCTATCGATTAAAATAAATAAAAGTCTTTTTAGTCAGTTACAACATGTGAAATATTATTTAGATACTGACTTGTGTCACTAAGGAGATAATCAGGGAAATTAGAAAACTGAATATCTGTAGATATTAAATAATAATGGTTGATTTATGGTTTGGTAAGATAATGGTATTGCATTTACTTACCAAAAGACACTGTGCTCTTTTTAGAAATACAAACTGGAACATTTACAAGTGATACGATATGATGAATGGGATTTAGTTTGACATAATCAGGACAAGGCAGGGGAATGTAGAAGAGATGAGGGGGAAGACAAAGGTGAAGTGCATTCACCCATGAGTTGATTAATTGATGAAAATATGTGCAAGTACAAAGGAGTTCATTTTATCATTCTCTCTAGCCTTGCATCAGTGTGAAAATATCCATAATAAAGAGTAAAAAGTTTTAGGTCATGGGTAGGAGGGTGCAGAAACGAAGGAGGGATGATATTGGGCACCTTTGATTGCTGGCAGACATGTTCGATACATTTTGATAGGCTTTTGAATTTGGTTTTCACAACAATCTCATGAGATAGTTATGCTTTTTCTGTTTCACAAATAAGGAAATGGAGGTTAGAATGATTAAATGACCTCACCTCTGGTCCTTGGTAGATTTGGAATAAATCCTCATCTCCTGGCTTCTGATACCACAACAGTCTAACTAAAAATCCATGCCTTTTTTATATTGTACCATAAAATGAAAAATCTGAAAACAGATTTAATGTATTATTTTAACAACTTTATTGAGATGTAATTCACACATCATAAAATTCACCTCTTTAAAATGTATAGTTTAGTGGTTTTTAGTATAATTACAGAGTTGTGAAATCATCACCATAACCTAAGTTTAACATTTTTTTTTAATTTTTGGTACTGAGGTTGAACTTGGGGGCATTTTACCACTGAACCACATTACCAGCCCTTTTTATAAAAAAAAAATTTATTTTGAGACAAGGTCTCACTAAGTTGCTTTGGGCCTTGCTAAGTTGTTGGGTCTGGTCTCAAACTTGTGATCAACCTGCCTCAGCTGCTGGGATTGCAGGCATGTATCACTGCACATGGCTAAGTTTACATCATCATCACCTCCCCACAAGAAACCCTGAACCCATTAGCAATTCCTCCAAGTCCCTCTATCTCTTCAGTTCTAAACAACCTTCTATCTCTCTAGATTTGTGTATTCTAGAAATTTCATATAAATGCATCCATACAATATGTAGTCTTTTGGGACTGTCTTCTTTCACTTAGCATGTTTTCAAGATTCACCCATGTTGTAGAGAAGCCTCAGTATTCCGTTCATTTTCTTTCTGGATTTCTGAATAATATTCCATTGTATGGCTATACCTCATTTTGTTTATTCATTCATTGATAAATATTTGAGCTATTTGTATTTTTTCAGCTATTAGAAATAATGTTTTTAGGAACAATCATATGAAAGTTTTGTGTGGACATGTGTTTTCATTCCTCTTGGATATATATTTAGGAATAGAATGCTGAACCAAATGGTAACTCCAAATTTAACTTTTAAAGAATCACTAAACTGTTTTCTCTAATGGGGGCACTATTTTATAAAGTGTAAGGGTTCCATTTTCTCCACGTTTTGCTGTTCCTCATTATCGCCTGTCTTTGAAATGACCCAACCATCCTCATGAGTGTGAAGTAGTATTTTATTGTGGTTTTGATTTATATTTCCCCAGTGACTAATGATGTTCATAATGCATTGTTGAATCATTTATCACCTCAACTTTAGTCATTCTTTCATTTACTCAACAAATCTTTTTTGAGTACCTTCTATATGCCAGATTTCAGAAAAGAAGAAATGACTGTTCACTTGTAACTGTGACTTGGTAGTAAGAAGATGAGCAAAGTCTATTCTGATTGCTTTCATTTTCTTACTGAAACGATAAGCAACATGAATTGGCCAAGAGAGGTCTGGAAGCTAACTAAGGAATGAAAATTTACCTCAATCAAAAGGGAAAGAAAATCCACACCCAAATTAATGGAACTTCAGCTAACCTAGCATATGTTCTCTTGTAAATCATAATACAATGAATATCTAGGTATCTACCATGTAGTTAAAGAATAATTCATTACTGATGTAGCTGAAAGCCTATATAGTATAGCCAACCCAGTGATAGCCTACATCATTCTGTCCTGAATTTTAATTTTATTCTCTTGCTTTTCTTTGTCATTTTCACACACACACACACACACACACATACACACACTTTCCTATGTATATATTTCATAGTTTTGTATCAAAATTTTAAATTTTATATAAATGATAGGTGTCTTACAACAAAAACTTTTTTTTTTTTTTTGCAATTTACTCTTACCAAAAAACGATGCTATGAACTCTATCATACACATTTCTTGCCTGCATAAGCAATGGTTTACCTCAGGTATGCTTTCTTGTTAATATGACATGTGCATCATATACATTTTATTTTTGTTAGATAATGTAGAATTCTTCTCTAAAATGTTTGTATATGTTTATATTACCAACAATTTGTAATAATATTTTTCTCCTGATTCTTGCCAATACTCTCTGCCATCCAAAATTTTAATGAAAAATGGCTTCCCATGGATTCAGTTAGCAATTTTACAGCATTACAATATGGTGTAGATCAATATGGGAGAACTGACATCTTTACATTTTTAAGTCAGTCATTCTATATATGAACATTCAATTAATATATTTTAATTAAATTTCATAATGTTTTATAATAAAGCCATATGGTTGCATTCAAAAGGATATTATGCAAATTTTTATTAATCTGGTTCCTAGGCAACCTTTTTTTTGGCTGTTAGAATAAATGGTATCTACATTATATAGCATATAGGAATGAAAATGATTTGTTAAATTTTATCTTAAATCCAGTAAGCTTGCTTGCCTCACATTAACTTATAACTTTTCTCCAAAATCTCTTGATTTTTCTATAAATAATGAATAGATGTGAATGACGACAGTTTGTTTCTTATTTTTCCATTATGTCATAGAACCCACATGAAATAACCATATTACATATTGCCATTAGAAAAGAAGAAAAATGGGAGGTTTATAGAATCCCTGATTCAGAGAAATTCTGAAATTTTGCTGAGTAAATGTCATCAATTCTTCCTGTCCCAAGAAGCAGGCAGAGTGGGCTGTTCCTTAATAGTACCCAAGGAGTGGGATCTGGATTCCCTGGGAGTCCCCATCTATTGTTTTTCACAGCTCTTGGCTTCCCTTCTAGAAATTTCTTTTCTTCTTTTTCTTTTCTATTAACCTCAAGAGAGCACTGGAAAAGATGCCTTGGAGCAACTTCCTCAGCTTGTTTTCTGTCTGGCAAAATGGGGTCTCAGAGGACTTTTTATATCTTCAATATAAAATGTAGTCTCCTTTATTTTACTCCAGGCTGGTGTTTTCCATGACTCCAACTCTCTCAAATAATTTGCTGGTTTCCTGTATATTTTGATTTCTCTTCCATTCTTGTAGCCAAACCATATTCATAATTCTTTTCAAGACGTGCCTCTGTTTCCAGACTTAGTTGACATTTTAGGTGTTGTGAACAGCCTTAAAAAACACCATCTTAACTTTTTCAAAGGTTTGAATAAAGGGTCCCATACCCATAGCCTTAATTTCTTCTTTACCCTGAGACCTAATTTATCTGGCAGAGTTATGAGTTTAACATTTGCATAGGATTTGTATTAGTTTAAAGATCTTTAGATGTCTGGAAATGCGAGAGATGAGAAACTTGGCCAGACTATTAACACTTGCTCTAAATTTTACTTGCAAATTGGCCAGTTACTTTGTGAGCTCATTTATTTCTTGAAGAAACATATATGTAGCTGAAAGCAAATTACATGATGTTTACAATATTTTTCCTGGATATCTCCATTATCAATTTTGAAAGACTATTAGGAATGCTTTCTCTCTTCCAAGTATCATCCACAGATGACAGTTTTATCAAATATTTTAACACCACATAACACTGGTCTTCATTTTTCAAGCCTCCCATGATAATTTCCTTACCATTTCACAGCTTTCACCAACCACGATATTGCAAAGCCAAAGGCATTAATTTAGTCTTTTATTTAGCAACACCATATCTCAGTTAACTACCAGCTAAAAATTCACTCCAAGATTCTGTGACTTTTTATTGCCTTGCTTGTCAGCTATTTCTCACTAAATTTCTGTTGCCAGAGGAGTTAAATATCCTGGATACCAAACCATTTATCCGTCTCTCTGCACTCTACTTTCCACCAGCAGTGGAGTCTATCATTTTATTTAATTTCCCAGCAAGTAACTGCAGAGTTATTTCTGATTCTCTGCAGTTCACAAGTTTTTGGTCATACCCAACTTTAAAGCCTCTTTCTTTCTTCTTCTTCTTTTTCTTTTTTTAATGGCATCTAAATTTATTTATTCTGTTGTTGTAACTGTTACTTTCTTTGTACCAGTCCTTAGGCTACTGTGAGCCAATAGCAGGATAAATCTTCAAACCAAATCCTTCCCCATTATGTGAATAAAATGAATAACATCAAATTCATTATCTCACCTTTCTGATACATTACCTATAAAATAAATGTTTATAGATTGATAAACCACACCATCAATTTCCTGTTCTATTCCTCTGCCCATACTGATTACCAAACATCTCTTCTTACCCAACTCAACCTTTGCAGCAATTCTGGTTACCTCTTCCAGATATATGCATAGAAATGGTTTGAATAGAATCCATGTCCATAAATAATTATATTTAGCATATACCCAGAATTTTTATGATTTCACTCTTACTTATGAATTCATTTGCTATAGTAGATTTAATAATTCCCATTACCAAATTTTATAGTTGGATGAAATACAATTCAGAGAATAACATTTCAAATAGCCCAAACTAGATTCTGCCTCTGTAAATATGTTCATTTTTTAAGTTCTGAAAAATGTCTTTTCCCTAATCTGCTTTGAAAAGCAAATACAGATTTAACTTTTACCAATATACTCAATTTTAATTCCTTTACTTCAAATGACATTCAATTTTGGTAGATAAATATGACTTTCCAGTTATTTCAAAACATTAATTTAATTGCATGATTTCACAGCTGAAATCTATGGGAGTTCTTTGTTTTCCTAACTCAGGGAACATAAGTGCAGAGAGAGTTCAAATTACTTGTTAAGTTACATAATCTTATTAAAGTACATCTACTATGTTTTATAGGCTGAAACAATATTTAGGCATCCAACTACTTTTTATTACTTATTCTCACTTGGAGAAATTCTTATCAAATATTATCTACATCATTCTTTATATGCGGCTTTTGAAATTGTATTTGTTATCTATACATTATATTACATATATGATATTATTATTTTTGTTGTATCGTGTATTGGATTTGTATATGAATTGTAAAGACTCAGAACACAAGATCTAAATTTTCAGAATTATTCAAGTCTCTTCTAATACTAAAACTTATCATTAGACATAATTTAAACAAAGCATGTGTTTCTTAGATCAAAATATTTTCAAAATCACCAGATTATATTTAGCATAAAAAAGACATGGAAATACCAAGTCAAAAGTTTAATATCACCCTCAATTCCTCCCTTCAAATAAAACCTTTATAAAACTTTGGTTTTACTCAATATTTTGCCTAGTAAAGAGCAGTTTTTTGCACATACTAAGACTCAATGGACATTAGAGAATGAATGAATGATGGATGTCAATCCATATGAATTCTAAACAAAAATTAGATCAATATATATGTTATTTATGTATTTCTTTTTAATTTGTCCTTTTTTCACTTAAAATATCCCTAGCAATTACATATATTCAGTATCTTCATGCAATACATTTTTTATAGCTGAATCATGTCCAAGTAATTCAATTGAATGAGTTACCTCATTTTAAATCTATGAAAAGAGATTAACATTTTTTTAATTAGTATGACGTACCTCTCACTGACATTGCCCTGCTTCAAACCTCTACTGGATCTTAAAAGTCCAGGATGCTCCACAATTGGAGATGATGTGCCCATCTGGCCCTATTGCCTCTTGACTTTGTCTGTTGACCCCAACCCAATTTCTTCCAGAGAAATTATGTACCGTTTCCCAGGAGTGACACCATGCTCTCAATTTGTGGGCCCTAAAGCACCCTCCTCCTTCCACCAGGAATGCTGGTCCTCCTCCTCGTCTGAGAACACATGTGTAGCCTTCCAAATCCAAATCCAAGATTTTATTTCTAAATCCTGTATTACAGTGATCCTCAGGAATCAGTATAAACCACTCAGAACAAGCAGTTGAGTAGAGATGAGGAGAAATGAAGTTTTATGTCCATTCAGAAGAAAGAAAAGAACATTTTGGTTTGAGTGAGCAGCCAACCCTCTAGACTGGGTTATTTTCCTGTTGTCCGTGAACAAGAAAAAGCCATCTAAAGCAGCACATTCTTTTCTTCTCTTCAGGAAACAGTGGCATTCAATTCTTCTCTTCTGAGGCCCCGAGTGATCGGAGAATGGATTGGTAGAGAAGAAAATGATGCTGATCCACTAGCTGCTGAAATGCTGCAGCCCCCAGTTCCAAGAAGTAAAAATGACCAATGGGAAAGCGAAGACAGTGGCTCTAGCCCTGCAGGAAGGTAAGCAGAGATGCCTTCCAGGATTCTATGACTGGTCACTAAAAGATGAATGGAAAATAAACCCAAGTGCAGGATTTTGATGAGATACCTCATAGTAATTTTATATAGAAAATTGGTAAGCTTTGCGTGGGATAAAACACTTAGCTAGATTTAACTTTCCCACCGTGTGTGTGTGTGTACTTCAAAATATCACATCATACATAATAAATACATAGTTTTTTAGGGATGTCTTCTCTGATATAAGGGAGGTGACTCAAAATAGAGTAGGGAGGAAGAGCATGAGAAGAAGATTACCATGAAACAAGGAAAAGAGGCGGGAGGGAATGGGAGGGAGAAGGGGAATTGCATGGAAGATGGAAGGAGACCCTCATGGGTTCACAAAATACATATACGATGGTGTGAGGGGGAAGGGAAGAAAAAGAGAGAGAGAGAGAGAGAGAGAGAGAGAGAGAGAGAGAAGTGTCACAGTAGAATGGGTAGAGAGAGGTGATGGGAGGGGAGGGGAGGGGAGGGGGGATAGGGAGGGCAACAGAATACAACTGACACTAGCATTGCTGTATGTATACACATGGATGTATAACCAATGTGATCCTGCAATCTGTACACGTGGAAAAATGAGAATTCATACCCTATTGGAATCAAATGTATGATATGTCAAGATCACTGTATTGTCTTGAGCAACAAATAAAAAAAAAAGAAAATAAATAAATAAATACACAGTTTTACGTGTCAACTTAGAGTTTCATTAGGCTTGCTCTTGGTTTGGGAGTTTTTCTTCACAACTAGGTGGATACCATCTCTTTGCTACTAAAACAAAAAGGGAAAATAATTTCAAGGTTATAAGCTGTTAGTCAAGACCAAGTATAACACTGGGCAGCAAGTGGCTGGCTGTTAAGATTTGGAGAGGGGATTCCTGAGGTACTAGAATGATGTAGTTCATCATCAGGAAGAAGAAAACTTAAATGCATAATATACTGTAAGAAGTAGAGTAAATGTGAAATATAAGAAGATAGAAATCTTGGTTTAGAATTATTTAGGTTTATAGTTAAAAACTATGATTGAATATAATTATCCATAATTTATTTAATTTTTTAAACTATTATAAACTTGCAAGTTCATATAACTCTTACTCAGAGTCCTGATGCCCAAATGGTGGCAAATTTGCCTTAAGCATCCTTATTCTGATACAAGTGAAGTAATGTTGGAATGTCCAAATCATATTTATTAGGTAGAGCATATTCAACATTATCTTGTTTTTGTAATACCATTTTGAGAGTGCAACTCAAAGCAAAATGAAAACTTCAAGGAAGTTGAGGTGGAAAGCATTATGGGAGGCCTGGCTGACACCAAATTGAGAAAACAGATTTAAATATTCATAATTAAAATGTACCAGGAACTTGTAATGGGAACTTTCTGTGTCATTAGCTGACCACCACATAAACCTTGTTCCTATGCATAGATCAGCCACACTAACTTGGTATTGCCTCTGTTAAATTTAGCAGCAGACAATAAATACTTTTTTTCTCAAAGAGAAAACTATTTTCTACAATGTAATAGCTTTCAGAGGTTCTTTGCTTTGACTTATCACTTGGCTGGAGGGAAAGAAGTTCAAAATACTCATTAATGTGCTTCAGGCATATAGAAAATTGATTCAATTTCCATGAGAAATAACTTTTAAATTATATAAATAGTTGAAGTGTCCTATATAAGGAGGAGAAAAACATTTTAAAAAATCCATTTATCTTCTTCTGTGAAATGCCAGATCAATTTCACCTATCAATGAGGGTAATTTTATTTTTAATATAAGACTTATAACACCCACTAGACCTTTATCTTTATTCATTGGTAGATATTTAGTTCTTAAATGTAAAATATAGAAATGTCAACTTTCATTTTGCTTTTATTTAATCATAATAATAATCAGGGCTATCTTACTGCTTCTATGTTCTTCCTAGCCTCAGTGAGGAGGCTCTTATTCTCTTTGGAATGCTGAATAAAGGGGAATCCTAATTGAATCCCTTTCTGCAATCATAATTGAATCCCTTCCTCAGAAAACTCATTATTGTCATTATTATTAGTAGTAGTATTAGGTATTGAAACCAGGGGTGCTTAACCACTGAGGCTTATCCTCGTTCTTCTTTTATTTATTTATTT
This sequence comes from Marmota flaviventris, assembly GCF_047511675.1. Taxonomy (NCBI): domain Eukaryota; kingdom Metazoa; phylum Chordata; class Mammalia; order Rodentia; family Sciuridae; genus Marmota; species Marmota flaviventris. The sequence goes on from NC_092512.1 coordinate 71,752,328, forward strand.
TTTTTTAATTTTGAGACAGGGTCTCCTGAAGTGGCTCAGGGCCTCACTAAGTTACTGAGACTGGCTTTGAACTTTCAACCCTCCTGTCTCAGCCTCCTGAGTCATTGAGATTACAGGCATGCAGTCTATGAAGAGGTTTCAAATATTTGTCTTGGAAAGTTGCTTTCACTTTTATTTTTCTTTGTATTTAAGTTATGGGTTCAGACATACCTATGAACATAAGAAAGTGGTGAAGTTCTACCTTGATGTTCCATTAGAGCAGAAAAAATTATGTGCACATCTAAATTACATGTAGAGAACAGTGGTAAATTCTGTTAGAAACTACATTTCTCCCTTTTTCTAATTCAAGACAGGATTCCTGTGTTTTTGCTACTAGCTCACACAGAATTCGGTTTGATTTGGATGAATAAGAAAGTGTTGTAGATAAATTTTTAATGACTGTAGAGTCTGTACCTATAATATTAGTCTCTCCCCTTAAATAGTAATGAACATGTACAATAATTTAGCAGTCTTAAGCATTAGCAGGCTGAATGATATTCTAGACTCCTCAAAGAAAATTTGATTTTCAAGCCTGACTTCATCCATTTTTCTTTCTCCCACTGGGGCTTGTATATGGTTATTGTCAATAGGCATCTGTTACAGGAGTGATGAAGATAAGAACTGTCACTAGACATCTGCAAGGTAAAGCTTATTCACTTATTGTCTATCTTTAGTTGTTGCCCGTATCCCTTACACATTTTTTCCTACCATCTATTGTTCATATTTTTCTCTGAATTGCTGTTATTACAATATTCCATCTTTGGCAAGTAGCCAACTTTCCCTTTCATGCAGAATGATAGAAACATGACGGGCTGGATTGTCACTCTTAAAGAGAATTAAATAGATGTTATACTAAACCTTGAGAGTATTATGGGTAGAAACTGACCTAAAATATTTTCCTAGAGTTTTTTTTTTAAATAATGTATGTCAACTTCACTTTTTTCCTTAGTCCCCCCCTCCCAAGTATGCCACTGTACACAAGGTTTAACAATTTTGGAACGTGTAACTGACACCTCTAAAGGTTCAGTGCTGGTTAAAGTGAAGGCAGTTGCAAGGGTACCATGGAGAAACTAACATAAAAGAACAGCAGACACTAATATGACGTCCATGACCCCTAGCCAGTCTGGATGGGACTCAAGAGCTCTGTGAATCTCTTAAATTCCATGCAAAATGTTGTATTTTGTGTTGATGGTCATTTTCCCACCTAATCTTTCATTGACTTTCAAATTCAGAATTGAGAGAGCTTAAAAAAAAAAGAAATTAAAACACCTGAACAAGAGAAGAAAGGGTGTCTATAAAAGAGAGGGGAATGTGTTGGGGAATGCTTCAAGACTTCCTGTGTTTGTTAGATACCACCTGTTTGCATTGTTGCTGTTGCTTGTCTAGCCAGTTAGTGGGAAAACATATATACTCACTGCACATGAAGAGTTATAAAAAATAATCACATGTTTACAAAAATAAATGTAAACAAAAATTTTCATAATCCTATATAATCTTATTTTAAACCATCTTAATTAGACATTGCAATAGCTGTGTAATGAATTTCCTAAAATGACTTGTTAAATCTTAATGTGAATTTGTAAATAGGCTCATCAAGCCTTGAAAACCTAATGAGGCTCCTTTGAAGCTGAACCACCTTATTAAAACAAGAATAATATCCATAAATATTATAGATCTGGTGAACTGGCTTTGTAACTTAGCGCTGCTATTTGATTTTAAACATGCCATATAATTAATAGAAATCTTATTATTTAAAAATGTAGGTTAAATGTCCCTATAGAAGCTAAACTTACTTCCTGTTAAGAAGTTTCCCTTTCCTTAAAGCTCAAAATGGCTTCTGATGTGCAGCTAACGAAGCTCGGAAATGCTTCCCTTCCAGAGAAACAGACCAGGCAATTTACAAATGTGTGACATAAATTCAAGCGGTATTGGGTCATATGATGGGAAATGAAGCAGGATAAGAAAAACAAAGCAGATCAAAGAGAGGGTATTCTTTTACATGCAAAGACCAAGAGCAAAGAAATTGCCCTAATATTGTCATATTTTGGCTATTGTGGACATTACACAAAAAATGTAAAATACGACAAAGAAAAGTCAAACTTAGTAATTTAGACATATTCTAACATGAAAATTTTAAGGGTATAAAATATCGGTTAATAATAGTAAATCTGTCAAAGAAATCCAAAAGAGAAGCCTTAATAACCAAAATATACAAAATTTGTATCTCATGACTAACAATTTTTTTTTAAACTAGAAATATAAAGCACACACTTATTTCAGAATATCAATGAAGTCATTTTCATAGGGCTTAAAATTTATTTTAAGATGTTTAGAAATACACTAATTTATACGTGTAGAAAAACATGTTTAAGTTCTAATAATTATTTTGCAAAACACAGTACTAGTTATCCATAGACTTCATGTGTGTTAAGCAACATTTGAGGCTTACTCCATATCTAGGTCTTCCAGACCTGTGCTATATTAATATCAAAACCATGTGTTTTAATGAGATCAAAGAAAATACTTGCTTCAATCCTCCTGAAATCATCTTGATCATTGCAGGTTGATGCATAGAAGTTATGCATTTATAATCTAACATTTATTCTTCATCTTCAACATAATATGTTTTCTTCTTCTTTTCACTATCAATCTTCTTTTTACCTGGATTTTCTTATCTCTCACGTTGAAGACATATGTATCCCCTTAATTTTGATTTTATTTAATGTGTTTGTAAGAGGATAAAATAGTAGTTCAAAAATAAAATAGTCAACTTGGTAAATATTTATTGAACTTTAATACCAGATAATGTACTAGATACTGGGTAAGAGTAATGTTTTGAAAGAAAAAAAATACTGTATTTAAAATACTTGCTTCTTTAACATTCAGGAAATGAGAAAAAAGAGGGAAAAGAAAGGAAGGAAAAGAAAAAGAAGAGTCCTATTTCTGCAATTCAGAGCACACACTTCTAGGCACATAATAAGCATTTAATAAGTGAGCATTCACTAAATTGATTATAAAACGTAGTATTTAGACTTTTTTTTTAAAAAAAAGCTCTTCTGCATAAAAACCTAAGTACAACAGCTAAGCATGAAACTTTATGATCTCTTCAACTCCCTGGGCTTTAATATGAAGGGAGCCACTTAATTTCTAATTGAAGTTAAGGAAAGAGACAGATTCTTCCTAAAATGCCACGAGGGTGCACTCTATAAGCTCAGGATCTAGTTCACGAGAGACATCATCCGTTTTTCTACCACACAGAGCACACAGGGCCGATCAAACGAATTTTACCAATCTGTGCTCAGGGACAGAGCATGAAGCAGAATGAGCAAGGTTGGGGACACAAGGGAAACTGGGGACAGGAGGTGGGATGGGTGGGGGACTGGGAGGGGCTCCACCAGGACAGGCAGGCCCATGGGGCTGAGGTGAGGTTAGCCACTAAATTATTTCAACTCTTATGTTTCCATTTAACTCCAGATTAGAAGTTACCCTTCTGAACCCAAACAAAATGGATTATTTGAGTATATTAACACCAAACGGAAATATTGACTGCTGCTTTTTTCATAAGGGCCTCCCAAGATGTTCCCTTTCATGTTATGTTGGACATTATGGATTAAGAGAAGCCATGCAAATCTTCAGGATGCCACCTGGTGTTCTTTGAACACATGATCTATTAAATTACCATTTAGAGACTGCTCTGTGTGTTCTATCTTGATTCACTTTATCATTTTTATGATCAATTTTTTAATTTATGTATGACAACAGAATGCATTACAATTCTTATTACACATATAGAGCACAGTTTTTCCATTACTCTTATTGTATACAAAGCATTTTCACTCCAATTCGTGTCTTCATACATGTACTTTGCATAACAATGTCCATCACAGTCTACCATCCTTTCTAACCTCCTACCGCCTCCCTTCCCCTCCCACCCCTGTGCCCTGTCTAGAATTCATCTATTCCTCCCATGCTCACTCTCCCTATCCCACTATGAATCAGCCTCCTTATATCAGAGAAAACATTCAGCATTTGGTTTCTTGGGATTGGCTAACTTCACATAGCATAATCTTCTCTAACTCCATCCATTTACCTGAAAATGCCATGATTTTATTCTCTTTTTTTGTTGAGTAATATTCCATTGTGTATATATGCCACACTTTTTTAATCCATTCATCTACTGAAGGGCATCTAGGTTGGTTGTGAATTGTGCTGCTATAACATTGATGTGGCTGTGTCCCTGTAGTATGCTGTTTTTAAGTCCTTTGGGTATAGACTGAGGAGAGGGATAGCTGGGTCAAATGGTGGTTCCAATCCCAATTTTCCAAGAAATCTCCATACTGTTTCCCATATTGGCTGCACCAATTTGCAGTCCCACCAGCAGTGTATGAGTGTTCCATTTTCCTCACATCCTCGCCAACACTTATAGTTGTTTGTCTTCATAAGAGCTGCCATTCTAACTAGAGTGAGATGAAATCTAAAATTTGTTTTATCTTTATGAAAGTATTATTATTATTATCCCTATTGCAGGAAACCAAGTCCTGGAGTGTTTGTTTCTCTGTTCCAAGGTTGGGGCTGAGCCAGACTCTCTTGCTCCAAATTCTGTGCCCTTAAATGATTTACAGCCTCTCTCTATACAAGAATTCCAGGATTGAGACCTGGAAAAGGGGTGGGGGTGCAGGTGAAGGCCCTGAACCCTTAGATGCTCTTAGAAAGATCTCAGTCCTCTCTTCCTTTTATCCCACTTGGCACTGCTCTCTGCATTCTGGCTGCCCACAACAGTGTTATTTTTTCTCTCTTTCTTTTTCTAAAATTATTAATTATTTAATTAATTTTAATTAGCTATCTATGACAGCAGAACACCTTTTGATTCATTGTACATAATTGCATCAAAACTTTTCATTTCTCTGGTTGTACACGATATAGCATTGCACCTTATGTGCAGTCATACATGCACCTAGGGTAGTGATGTCCATCTCATTTCACCATCTTTCCTGCACCCATACCGCCACCCTACCCCACCTTCCTCTTTGCCCAAAGTTTCTACACTTTCCCCATGCCCTCCCCTGATTATGCATCAGCATCCACTTATCAGAGAGAACATTTGGCCTTTGTTTTTTTGGGATTGACTTACTTTGTTTAGCATGATATTCTCCAACTCCATTCATTTACCTGCAAATGCCATAATTTATTATTTTTAATGCTGAGTAATATTCCATTGTGTATACATACCACAGTTTCTTTATCCATTCATCTACTGAAGGGCATCTAGGTTGCTTCCATAGTTCAGCTATTGTGAACATTAATGTGGCTGCATTACTATAGTATGCTGTTTGTAAGCCCTTTGGATATAAACCAAGGAGTGGGATACCTGAGAGAAATGATGGTTCCATTCCAAGTTTTCTAATGAATCTCTATACTGCTTTCCAGACTGGTTGCACCAATTTCCAGTCTCACCAGCAATGTATGAGTGTTCCTTTTCCCCCACATCCTCTTCAACACTTATTGTTGTTTGTATTCTTGATAACTGCCATTCTGACTGGTGTGAGATGAAATCTTAGAGTAGTTTTGATTTTCATTCCTCTAATTACTAGATATGTTGAACATTTTTTCATATATTTGTTGATTGATTGTGTATCATCTTCTGAAAAGTGTCTGTTCAGTTCTTAAGCCCATTTATTGATGGGGTGGTTTGTTTATTTGGTGTTACATTTTTTGAGTTCTTTATATATCCTGGAGATTAGTGCTCTGTCTGACATGCATGTGGCAAAAATTTGCTCCCAACATGTAGGCTCTCTCTGTACCTCATTGATTGTTTCTTTTGCTGAGAAGAAGCTTTTTATTTTGAGGCTATTTTCTCGTAATGGTGCTATTTTTGCTTCTTTGATCCTCAGCCTGTGGGGCCGGGAGAAGAGGCAGGACGGGTCTTTGCTTCTTTGCTGCTTACAGATTTTGCTCTATCACTTTAACTGCCGCACCCCCCCCCCAAAAAAAAAAATTCCTCCCTAGAGTCGTGACTTGCAGAATCCCATGTTTTCAGCCTGACCATCATCCACATGTTCTTGAAGCCATGCTTGACCAACCCCTGGTCATTCCCCTTTCCCACATAGGCACTTTCCCTGAATCGTTACCTTCCTGGTGAAATCAATATAAACACCAGTGATTCTTCCCCAAATCTGGCCCCTCCTTTCCTTCACCTGCTCTTCATTATTGGTCTTGAACTCCACCTTGCCTGATCCACTCATTCCCTCTGTCATATCCTGGACCCTCTCATTATCATTATCTGCCATTGCTAATGTCAATTTTAGGTATCTCACCCTCTGTCGGCCTTTTTCCTTGTTCATTCCTTCTGGCACCCAACTTTGGGGTGTGCCAAGTTTCCATCCTGATAACTTTCGATTGTGTTAAATTTCCATTGCTCCTGACCCACCACCTTGGTCCTTGTTTTTCTCCTTATTCAGCTTTTGTCCATGGCCCACTGTTGTAGTCATTCTCTTGAAGATACTGCCTCGTCCCTCTTTTTCTTTGTCTTAGTTTCCTTTTAACAATCCAATTCTTCATTCTGTGGTGAAACCAGCAAAGGCTGCAGAGCCTGTGGCTTCACTCGCTAGCGTCACTGAACTCATGACCTCCCAACAGCAGGTGCCCGGTGAAGTTGCTGCTGGTGGCTGAACAATCCACATATCCACTTTCCTCAGGAATGATTTCATGTCTTCACTTCTCTCCTTAAATCCCCAACTCTTCTCCTCATCTTTTTCTCTACTGATGACCCTGCTTCCTGTTTCATGGAGGAAATAGGTTCAGAGACTCTTCCTTCTCAAACACCCTCCCAGCACCACGGGTGGGCTTGGCTCACCTGAGCCCAAGTGGGTGCAGCCCACACTCCCACCCAAAGCAAGCCCCTCACTTGGTTCTAGATGCTCAGTCTCAGCCACTGTGCAAGCTGCTTATTCCCTGTGTCCCCCCCTCTATTCCTTCTACTAGGTCATTCCCATCAGCATAAGAGTCTGATGGGATGCCTCTCTACAAAAGGAAGCCTCCTCCCTGGCCCCAGCTGTCAATTCTCTCTGCTTTTCATTGTTCTTACCGCCAGGCTCCTCACTGTGTTCACTGCCCCCTCCACTTGTAATCTTTTCCCAATAGAATTTTATTTCCACCACCTGTTGGAACCACCTTTATCAATGTCAACCAGACAGCCTTTAGTGTCTCCCATTGCCATTCCAATGACATGACTTCTGCCTTCTGAAATTCCAGCATCAAGACTCAGCCCCCATCTTCCTCCCCTAACAGCAGCATTTGGGAACCTATCAATGGTGTGTTTGGATGTGTTCCTCACAGTCCTTATCTGTAATTATGAAATTCAAGCTGCTCAGAAAACTGAAATGGTTTTCGTAACTCATGACAGCAAAACCCGATCTGAACACTGTAGATTCTTTATTTATCCTACTCAGTGGCGATGCTGATCCATAACGACATAGAAAACTGCTGTAATTGATAGCAAAGTCAAGCCTCAGACCCTCCTTGGAGGTGTTACATAATATACAGTTTATATAGCAGAGCACATCCAGCCCCAAGGAATCTAGAAAAACAGTTATGGACCTGGAGTAGAAATCTAAGATCACATTCAGGAAGATAAATTTATTTGTAACTAGCCATATTTTGATCATATATTAGCTTTAGAAAACAATGTTATTTTATGGGAATGAAAATAAACATTGGTGTTATATTTATTTATATCAAATAACATATTTAAGATAGTATATATCTTAATTTTGCATGAAATATATGTATATGTATATCCATTATCCTAATCCAAAGCTAATGGGGTCACAGTGACCCACGAATACTGTTATTTTAAAATAATTTGTCTTAAAATAATTTCAGATGTAAATTACAATTTGCATGTTAGATCTATCAACTGTGAAATCAAAACTAAAATTGTGTGACTTTTTGGATTACTTCTCAGTGAATAAAACTGGTCACAGTAGACTTTCAAATCATTACATTATTTCTCAGTTAAAAGACATATAGAAATGATGCAGATACAAATACCATGACAATAAAATGGGACTAAAGAAACTTCTTCCATCAATTGGCAAATATACAGTTATGTTTTAACCATACTACTATTGAGTAAAACTAATTTTCTTTAATTATTTAAAGTTACATGGGTAGTAATTAAGATATTTTAAAAATTATTTTAAAAGGGGTACATTTTTATATCTCAGCAATAATCCTTTATATGTTGGGGGAACCTAATTGGAATAGAAGACAGATATGAAATAAATATTCATGTGTGTGCTTTCATATATTTTTCTCCTCAGTTTTTTACATTGAAAAATTTCTAACCATAGAAAATTTAAGAGTAGTGATTATTAATATTCACACACAATCCACTCATACTCATTAGCATTTTGCAATCTTTGTTTGCTGAGCCATTTAAAAATAAGTTGTAGATATTATCACTTGTCAATTCCCTAAGTCTTTGGAATGCATTTCCTAAGAATGAGGATATATTCTTGTATAGCTATAATGATTATATCAAAACATTTAACAATGATGCCATAAAGTTTTTTATATTAATAATAATTTTATATCATATTCAAATTGTCTCAGTAAGATCTTTTATGGGCTTTTGTATGTATATTTATTTATTACTTTTTTAGCTAGTGTTCAATAAAGATTGTGTGTAGAATTTAATTGTCAGGTCTCTTTAGTCTTCTGAAATCTAGAACAGTCCTCTGGCTTTGTTTTCCTTCGTGACATTGGGATTTTGAAGACTACCTACATGTTAATTATTTTGAAAAATGTTCCCATATCTGTATTTCTCGAATTATTTCTTGATTAAACATTTTTGGAAACAATTCTTTATAGGTCTCATTATGTATTTCCTCATGGTATCATATTAGGAGGTATATAATGTCACCTTGCTCCATAATTGGTGCCACTCAGTTTGATTGATTGGTTAAAGTGTTAAGGTATCATTTTCCCTTTTTGGTTAAGAAATCAGAGTTAGAGCTCATTGGTAGGGTACTTTCCTAGCATTCGTGAGGCCCTGAGATCAATCCCAAGTACAATAAATGTTTTTGCATCACTATGACCAAAAGACCTGACAAGAACAACTTAGAGGAAGAAAAACCTATTGTGTCTCATGGTTTCAGAAGTTCAGTCCATGGTCAGCTTACTCCATAGTTCTTGGCCCTAGGTGAAGCAGAATATCATGGTGGAAGTGGATGGTGGAGAAAGGAAACTCAGGACATGAAAGAAGGAAGGAAGTTTTTCAAACAGGAAATGATGAACAAGAGAATCTTGGAACATCGGGAAGGAAGAATAAATAGGAGAAATATGAGTATATACAAGGGATTGTATATAGTGGTTTTTGAAACAAAAATTATAATGCTACTGGACACTCAAAACAATAATATTTAAAAGTAAGGAAGGTAAAGGAATTGAAGCAGAAATAAGGTGTCCACACTTCACTCAAAGTGGTAAATGTTGATACTTGTTCAACAGTCTCCTGACTTTGAGGACACACATGTATATATGAATAGAAAGAACAGTCAACTAGGAAATTATGCAAAGAGGTGGACTTGAAAGCACTATAATTATTGCAAGATGATTGGAGGAGAGGGTAGTGTTTTCAAATAAATGGTGCTGGGACAATGGTATACACACACTCAAAAGAAATTAAAGCTGTTTATTTTTTATTTTTGAATCTTAGTGTAGTAGGTTAAAATACTTATCCCATGGCTTGTATTTTGCTTGACAATCATGTGTTTTATAAATCAGCAAATAATTACCTGGACTTTCTATTTCTTTTAAAATATCAGAAAATCTATTAATTCTCACATGGCAACAGTTGGTAGGTGCAGAACATAGTGTCTCCTCTTTTAAGTGAGAGTTGGAATTTTCAGGTTTCCCACACTCACTTGGGAATTTGTTAGTGAATTACCACAGGTTGTGTCAGAGAGATTCTATGTCTCTGTTATCCTTGGGGAAAATATTAGTTTGATCTGTCCATCAATTTGCATAACAGAATACGTAAATGAAAAAATTTGTAAATTCTCTTTACTCACCACAACTAATTAATGGTAAATATTTCTTCAGCTTGAAGATGGAGCCCAAGACTAAAGGATTAAAACAGCAGCAGCAGCAGCATAAGAAACTTCTGGCAGCCATGCTTTCTCAGGATTCCTTTGAGTCCATCCACAGCCCTACCCCATCTGTAACAGAAGAAGACATTGACAACGAAGATGATGCAATGGAGTTGCTGGGTAACTTTAAAAATTAATAATTTATCTCTTTCTTTTTTCCTCTTGTATTGTAAAGTATGCAGTGGTTAAGAGGTTTTTTAAAAGTTTTGAATCATTTTGTCTTAGGCAAAAGAGAACATTTAAACATATTCTTTAGATTAGACTTTCATGAAGTTAAATGTAAGAACCAAATTGAAATCAGCTAAGCATGTGAAATATTTATTAGACTGTATTTTGTGCTTTGTGTATGCAGCACTTTGCCTTCCGATACTTAATCAAGCTTTATTGTGTGTGCAACTGTGATAAAAATTCAAATCTGTCTGCTTTATTCTCTGATTATAATTCCCTTGATCACACCTATTATCTTTAATATATATCCAAAGTTCACATTTCAGCCCTCATCTCAAGATGTCCCTCTGTTACTATAAGGATGCTTTAGAAAAAAATAGAATAAAGTTGAAAGAGGCAGTTAGTAAATTAGTGGTTTATGTGTTCCATAAATGACAGGAACATTTGCAAAGATTTTTAAGTCTCTTCAGGGTCATTACTTTCATGAAAACTATTAATCTTGTATATATAGAATATCTTTTTATATGTCTTAGTGAAGCATATGTATGTTTTGCTCCAGTATAAATTTCTCTTATTTATTCATTTATTGTGGCACAAGGGATTGAATCCAGGGCCTTTTGCATGCTAGGCAAATGCTGTACCACTGAAATATACCCCTAACTCCCCCACACATAGGTATTTTTTGAATTGAGCCTCACTTTGGAAAATCATTTTTTCAAAAGAAGAAAATGAAATTTTATTTTAGAGAGTTAGCCATCTGTAACACAATGTGTTTTTAATCCAGTGATATCAGTTTGTCCATATAAATATTTAAAACAATTTCTGAATATTTTTGTGACAAGATACTACTATATTTAACTGGAAGGAGAAAAAAATAAGGTAAAACTTTAAAAGCTTCACATAAGTTTTACATATAAAATATGGAATGGAGTCCCAGGGGGAAAAAGAAATTTTCTAAAAATATTTTTTTTCTAAATCACATTTCTTGATTTAAAGTGTCAATAGTAGTAAAGTACTTTCATTATAATAAATGATGCATGTCTCCATATTTAGACTTCAGAGGTGTTACATAGTCAATAATGGCAGGTTCAAAATGGTTCCTGGTATAATAACTGCATTTGTTCCACCATTAAGGAGACTGTATAGTAGCATTTTTACTACATGCAATTAATAATTTTTCTTTTTCTCTTTTTGCATTTTTTTAAAAGCAATTAAGTCTTTCTCCTCACCTCTAAATCATTAGTGTGGTAGATGTGCCAGATGTAGTCACAGTATCTGCATTCAACTTCCATTCAACATTCAATAAACATTTACTGAGCACTTATATGCTAGGCTGAGCTTGGTCCAGGGGATATAAAAATAAAATAATAATTGTCTGTTTGCAGGAACTTTGCACTGAACAAAGCACTCAAAATAAAAATGTAAATACACTCTGGTGCAATAATTGGGCTAAGCACCCACTTGCATATAAAGGCAACATTTAATGCAGAAGTGAGGGACGGTGATCAGAGAATGTGTCTTAGACATGCTGATGCCCCTGGTTAGTCCTGAAGGACAAGTAGGAATAAGATTAGTGGGTGTAGTGTGGTCATTACTCCTATAGGTTTGTTCACAGAGATATGGGCCCCTCTGTGACTGGTCTTCTGTCTTGGTCAGTGACAGTGAAGGGGATGAGACTAAGGGATACTTGAAGGAGACATAGGTTTCTTCTCAGTGCTGGTATCCCCTACATCTCAGCTGCTCTTTTATGAAGTTTATAGTTTCCCAACTAAAGGATTGGGTTTTGGAGAATACCTAATGATAAGCAATTCATAATTGTCCTTTGTTAATTCTTTTTTTTTTCATTTAGACATTTTAGTTTGTGTACTGAGCAAGTTTAATATTTAAGTTTTGACTTTCTCTTTGTAATCCCACACATCTCAGCACAGGTTACTGGTGGAAGAATAATGTTGGTTTCTAAGTTATAAAGATTCCCTGTTTTAACATGGAGTGTTCTAAGTCCACTGTACTATTCTCCAAATAGTACCATGTACATTTTCTTAGTTTTGAAACTGACTGTAGAGTAACATGCAAAATACAAATGTTAAGTTCTTGAAAATTTATGTGATATCAAATTTTAGGACATAGGACTATTGTAAGATGCAATAGAGATATTTGGTATTTCAAATATCTTTTTGAATCTATGGTATGTTGTAGAATGAATATGCTAAAACTTATGTGTTTTTAAGGGTTTAACTTGTTATATACACCAAGATATAACTGGCTGAAAATTTTATTTATCATGCATGGGAAGCACTCTGTAAACCTTATGAGGTAATGCATAAGTCAAAGATATAATTATTACCTAATATTAATATAAACAGTAATTATTCCTCAATAAAATTGGTTGATATAAAGGGAAACATTTTTTAGTTGAACTAGTAGATATTAGTAAAACTGGTGATTCTTGTTTCAGCCATGAAAATATCTAGCATTGTTAATATATTATTGATTAATAGTTAATTACTCAGTTGTTTAAGTGTATATATGTGGATATCTTTTTAACTGTTTTAGGCATATGAAAATATTATATATGGCATCTATAATTTTTAAAATATAATAAGTGTTTTCTGTAAGATTGTTTTAAATACTGTCTGTAGAGTCATAGTACAAAAATACATTAATATAATATTAATGTACCTATCAGGTAATAAAATAGCCAAACTTGTAGAATTTTAATACACAACAGTTTTAAGCACCTTGGAAATTGATTCTGTAATTATGAGACATTAAATAATATATCTGCTATGTAACCTCAAACCATGAATTCTCAACCACAAATGCAAAACATTCTTAAATATTTCAGTAGTTATTTTGGCATATAATGGCCACAATGAGTAAGATATTTTACTAAGAATTTTTCTTAAAAATTATTAAAATCTAGCCAGGCATGGTGGTGCATGCCCATAATCCCAGTGATTCAGGAGGCTGAGGCAGGGCAATAATAAGTTCAAAGACATCCTCAGCAACTTAGAAAGACCCTAAGCAACTTAGTGAGACCTTATCTCAAAATATAGAAAAATAGAAAGGGATGGAGATGTGGCTCAGTAGTTAAGTACCTCTGGGTTCAATGCCTGGTACCAAATTTTAAAAAAAGATGTATTGAATTCAGTTTTTTGAAAATATGGTGACAAGGTGTCATGATAGAAAAAAAAGTAATTTATAAAAACTATAGTTTATTCCATTCTTCTCAAGAAAATTTTGAAGGGCTTCATTAGTTTAAAAGATTTTTCAGTTTGTAAATATGAGCCCGTTTTTAAAATATTGCATGCATTTATCATCTTTTACTAGTTGAAACTCAAATAGCTATTATGTGTTTGATTTTTCTCCATGTGATTTATACTGATTTGTATTCATTTTTAAAATCCTCAGAATTATATTTGACAGACATAACTGGCTTTCTTACAAATTTTAGTATGAAATACTACTTGTAAAAAAATTTTTGGGCTGTCTTAGAATTGATGCTGAGGCATATATCTAAAAGTCACAATTCCAGAGATGCTTAAAAATAAAAACATTAGTCATGCTTTATGCTTTCCATCCTTAGCTCATAATTATATAAAATTAAAAATTAAAATTATATTGCCAACCCAAATAAAATTATTACAAACAGATATCACTTGTTTTAAATTGAGTAATCATGAACAGTTTATAATTTTACTGATTATTTTACTGAATGTAGTCACTGAATTTCTGTAACCTCAATATCATGCCAAATTTTGTAAAATAAAAACTTAATTTGTTAGAGGGACTCATTACCTTAAGGCATTCTTCTGGCAAATTGTTTTACATCCTGATCAACCTTTTAGAAAAAGAATATTTACTGTTGTTTTTTAAACCGAAGACCCCTTAAAACAAAAACTCCCCATCTTTGCAAAATAAGAACACACATTTCACCTAGTGAAAAATGAATACTTTTTCTCAATGATGTCAAAATTTAAAAAAGGGACAGGACCCTAAATGTTTTCTTAAAAATTACCTTCTCTCTCTCTCTCTCTCTCTCTCTCTCTCTCTCTCTCTCTCTCTCTCTCTCTCATCTATCTATAATTTAAGGTATATAGAACACTGTAAAACACAAAGTACCATACATATGCACTTTTGTCAATGTTTTTTGTATTTTTTGAGTATTGATGAATGGAACTAACGGGATGACAGAAAAATTGTCCCTTAAAATGAGGATTAAAAGATTCTTGACAAATGTCTGAAGATTTTGAAAAATTAAATCTGTGTATCTTCCAATATTGCTTAAAATACTATATGTAAGGTTATTCAATACAATACAAAAATGATTTAATATAGAATTAGTACATATTGGAGAATAACATACCCCAACATGTGTTGTTTTAAGATATAACAAATTTTTAAGAACCACTGAAGTTAGTGCTCTAAATCTCAGATACTGATAAAATAACTTCCCAATCACCTCAATCTGAGTAGGTCTCATCTTGAAATATATGATATTCTAAAAATTTCCAGTAATTATTGTGACTGTTAATGACCACAATTAACCAGATTATTGAAAATCTGCACATGTATTTTTTTTACTTTTCACTAAATCAATTTGCATAGTTGAAAAAAATAGGACTTTATGAAGATGTCTGAAAATATCTTTCACATGCTAAATAGTGTTTTCTCCTGGTAAGCCTGTGTTTTACAATAACAGTCCTTTGAAATGTTCCTCACTACAGAGTTTTCACTTATGTTTCTGAATCCTAACTTCGGCTGTTTTTGGTGCCATCTCTGCCTGCACAAATGCCAAGTGAGTGCAGGTTGAAGTGTGGCCTTTGAGGAGCTAAGCAAGGCCCTGTGCTTGCCTTGCCATAATCCAATGACGACATTTGAGAAAATCCATTCAAACACATTCATTCAGCAAGTATCATGCACCTGCTCGGTAAATTGCACTAGTTCATACTAACATATAATACTAGTAATACTGCATCTTACATTTTCTAATAACCATGACCTCTTTGGGGTTTGAGAAGAGGGTGAAGAGTGGGAATGTTCTTCCCATTGAGACCCAAATAAGTTGTAGTTTTCTGACAGCTCTCAATTGTTCTATTCATTCACTCACTCACTCATTCATCCATTCACAGACTTATTAATTTTTTAAATGTGTAATTCTTACCTCCAGAGTAACTATCATTATGTTTATGGAAATTCAAATTTGAACAAACATAGAAGTTTTGACTCCAGGAAGGTGATTTTCAAGATTTGGTTTCCTTACAAATCATCTAGGGAGGTCACTTAAGTACATTGTCCAGTGCTCCCTGCCCCCATTTTCTTTTGGTTCATTAGATTTGGATACAGCCCATCAACCTACATTTTTTTTCTACAGGAATGTCCTCCTCCCTTTCTGTAGATTCCATTGCAGGGGATCTGTAGAGCATTCAGGAACCCTAACCTAGTAGTTATATTCAGTGAAAATTTTTGTTAGATATAATGTACTAGAAGTAAGGAGGATATTAGAAAGTCTATTTTTTTAAACAAAAGATCATGAAATAGAGGTTTCTGAGTTACCCAAGGTCTTCCAAAGCCTGTCCTGGAAACAATGAAGTCTTGCTAACAAACTTTCACTAATGCAGTTTATATCACCTTTTTATCCCTCTTACTGATATATTTTTAAAAGACCACTTGCTTGTAGTAGAAGAGTTATAAAAGTTATAAATGATTCTAGCATAAACCTGAGAAAATTATTTCTTTCTGATTCGATTTTATCATCAGATCATATTAAAACCTTACCATGTTTCCTGTGCTTGTCTTACATGTGACTCAGCCGCCCCCCTTATAGCCTTGTAGATTGACTTCTGCTTGGCATTATTTTCATATTCCATCCTATTCATTCTTTAATTCTGTTTCTTGTCAACAGAGGATCAGAACATTTGCAAATATAACTAAGGTTTGGAGGTAGAGATTGCCCTTTAAATAAATATAATAGCTCATTGTGTTACATGATTTACTTTTATGGAGTTTAATAAGAAATGTTGTGCTTTTTTTCCCTGTAAGTTAGTTTTCCAATGGTAAAAGTAGATTAATGTTCAGAATCAAATCGATAATTTACAAATAAAATCTAAACCCATAAACAAACTCTTGCCAATGTCCCTTTATCTCAATTGTACACCAGGTGAAGATTTCTTTATTTGAGAGAGAGCTGTTTCTCATTTATTTGTAGTTAGTAGGGTTGCTTATTTTACATATATATTTATCATTTTGAATAAGTTACATACTGACTCATAGCAATGATAATGTGCTTTATCATGTTTATGCTACTTTTCACTGAGTATTTTGGCAAAGCTGGGGTCCACTGTGCGATGTGGTCTTTGTTGCCTGTGGTCAAAGCACTGAGCTAAAATTCTAAGACCCAAGTCCAGCCTTCATCCTTTCTCTGCTAGTTTTAACATCTGAGCTACAAGTAATTACTTTTAATACACTAGTAACAACTTATGACTTTCATACTCCAAAAGAAAAATGTTATACTGATAACATTCCCTGAAATGTTATTAATTTTGGAAGTGGAATATTCCCTGAAAGTGTTATTACTTTTTTTTTTCATGGCTAACAGGAATATTGAAAAAACGATGCTAGATTTTATGCAAAAAATGTTTTTTTTTTTTTCAAATAAATTGATGTTCCCTAACCCACCTACATTTCAGGTAGATACAAATAGAGGAACAAAAGATTTCCTTTAACTTTGTGCAATTGCCTACTGACAGTAAAAATTTATATTTCTTAGGATATAGTAAAAGAGTTGGAGAGAAAGTAGGTGAAGCTATAAATGTATTTGCTTGCCAAAATATGTAATAAGTCAGTACAAAGCACTATAGCTCATTTTTTAACATGGATATTTAAACAAAGGTAGACATTTATGTGATTTGGTTTTGGTGTAACACAAATTACTGTCTTTAATTTTCTTGCTTATAAATGTATAATTTCTAGGAGAAAAAAATAATGTTTTGTGCCTATCCATGTGTTGATATGAAAAAAGTAGAAGTTGGGGAAGGAATAGAGGAGGAAATACAAAAAACTAGAAATTTGTACTCTATGTTTATATGTTTCTGTGTGAATAAAGTCATAAACAATTTGAAAATATTTAAGCTTTAAAATTATATTGATATTATAATATTATATTGATATATACTTTCCTATTATTTTGATAAATATGAACATATTTGAAGTAGCACAATTTTGATGGTTCTACATTAATACACTGTATAAGCAAATCTTAACCAAATTAAAAACCAGTGTTAAATATTGTTAGGGTTTTGTTTCTTTTGAAATAAACTTGCCCTTTTTACATATTTAATAGAAAGGTGATGTTGTATTTCAAGATGATTTGTTTAGCTACGTTAATGATTTTAATATAATTCAGACAAATCTGAACTTCCTGCTTAATGTAAGAGACATTTGAAAATGGTGCAAAGTCTTAGTTTTATTATATATTTTCTTGGTTGAAAATGTGCAAAGGAACTGTAATTAATTCAGCAATTATTTACAAATTGACATCAAATCAATAATTATTAAAGATATTATATTGATCTTACTGAATTGTTTAAAGTGATTGTAAAAATTATAGGCACTTGTTTAGATTTTTATATATTACAATATCACTGACAACCTATTCATCATCTCTGAATGGAAATCTTAAAACTATTGAAGTTGAATACTTGAATACACATTCACCAAAGAGTGGCCACAAAACTTGCCAGTTATTTTCATTATCTGAGAAACAGTAGCTTTTGTGATAAAACTAATTCAAAATCTTTTAATATATTTTATTAACACTTTAAAAATTTCAAATGTCTAAACTGGTCCTATGTATGAATTTCTTTTGGAGTGAAAATATGATTTTGTTTTCAAATATCTTATGTTCTATTATTTCAGAGAGAAATACCCTTAACAATAGTGAATGTATATGTTTTTATCACTCTAAATCTTTTAAGTAGAAGAGTACTAAAGAGTACAAAAGGAAAGAGATGAAAATGTTCTAGTGGAGATAAATTAATTCTCACAATTTTAATGTGTTTTTCAATTTTTTGGTTTCTTAGGACAAAAAAGAATTTAATTTGTTGTGTTAATATAGGATGAGTTTGCTTGTATTAAAATAAAACTTATGGAAATATAACAAAATTTTTTTAAAATTCATCTGTTCAGGAATTTCTAGGAGTTTACTGGTTTAGCAGTTTTTCTTCTCGTAAGTGCTGTCATGTTTACTTTTTAATTACTGACATTTAGAAAGGAGTATGTGTTTCAAAACTTTAGAGTAATATTAATACAGTAAAACAAAATTAATATTAATTATCTTACAAAATTAATCTTGTAGAAACAGTAAATAGCAGAGTGTTAAAATTAATAACAGCATGAGCTTTATTTGTAGATACATAACCCTTGTTTCATATTTCATTAGTGCTTCTAATCTATGTCTTGAGGATAGTAACTTTCTTACTGCAGATATCAGACATCAGAAAAATGGGAGTAATAAAAATACTTCATGAGTTTTGTGAAGATTAGGTAAAATAATCCATAGACAGTTTCTCAGTTATTAGATAATGAATTAGAGTCAGAAAAAAATATGTTACTAAAATTTATATAATTTTTATTCTAATTTCTCCCTTTATCTGGCTAGAGCATGAAGAAGTATACTACATGTAAAAAATAAAGTAATACCATAGGAATTCAGGGGTTTAAATATTTAGTCTTTTAACATGTATGTCTCACCTAGACATGCTCCTTGTATTTAGAACTTATTTCAACAAATTATTTTTCTTCTTGATGTTTGTCTTCTAAGTTCTTCTTTTTCTTTTTTTTATTTATATATGACAGTGGAATGCATTACAATTCTTAATACACATATAGAGCACAATTTTTTGTATCTCTGCTTGTATACGAAGTATATTCACACCAATTTGTGTCTTTATACATGTACTTTGGATAATGATGTCCATCACATTCCACCATCATTGCTAACCCCCTGTCCCCTCCCTTCCACTCCCACCCCTCTGCCCTATCTAGAGTTTATCTATTCCTCCCATGCTCCCTCTCCCCACCCCATTATGGGTCAGTCACCTTATATCAGAGAAAACATTCGGCATTTTTGGCGGGGAGGGGATTGGCTAACTTAGCATTATCTTCTCCAACTCCATCCATTTAGCTGAAAATGCCATGGTTTTATTTTCTTTTATTGCTGAGTTATTACTTGTGTATATATGCCACATTTTTTTATCCATGTATCTATTGAAGGGCGGCTGGTTCCATAGTTTAGCTATTGTGAATTGTGCTGCTATAAACATTGATGTGGCTGTGTCCCTGTAGTATGTTGTTTTTAAGTCCTTTGGGTATAGACCGAGGAGAGGGATAGCTGGGTCAAATGGTGGTTCCAATCCCAATTTTCCAAGAAATCTCCATACTGCTTTCCATATTAGCTTCACAAGCACTCTACTAACTGAGCTATATCCCCAGTCCCCTTCTTCTTTTCTTATAATGATCACAGACAGTTTTCTTTAAAGGCCATGTCATATGAGCCTTCATTTTCCTCCTATTTAGAGACAGTACCTTATTATAAAAGATCACTATCTTGTTCAAATTTTTCTAATAATTTGACCAAACAAATTATATTCAGCAATATGAAATATTCAAACTTTTAAAAAATTATTAAAAGATAAAGCCGAGTGTGGTGGCACATGCCTGTAATCCCAGTGGCTCTGGAGGCTGAGGCAGGAGGATCTTGAATTCAAAGCCAGCCTCAGCAACAGCAAGGGGCTAAGCAATTCAGTGAGACCTAGTCTCTAAATATAATGCAAAATAGCGCTGGGGATGTGGTTCATGGTGGAGTGCCCCGGAGTTCAATCACCAGTAACCCACCCCCTACCTTCCACCATAAAAAAGCTAAAAACGTGTATCTGCTTTGCTTTTATATGCATTTGTTTTTGTTACCAGGTTACCGGCTTCTCTGATTAATAGTCATGGATACTCTGAGGTACTGTGGCATTGGGAAGATGGTCTCTGGTTTGTAGAATCATAGAGACTTTCTAGGCTCCATAAATCCTAACTTATAATGGGAATAGGAGCTGCAATATTGCAAGATTAGCTCAGAGAAGCAACGTTTTCCAAAGCTGTACAGGCTGTGTACTGCCTTTGATTTTATAATGCATTCTTTGATCCTCTGACAATGCAGAGAATCTGTACCCTCTAATATAAGCAAAAGTATCAAGAGATGAAAAAGGGAGAACTTTTCTTTTTTCAAGTTTCAATCTGATGTTCTTATCTTCTCTTTATGGACTTTTGACATTTATGATCTGAAACTTTCTTTAATAGCATTGTTAGTATTTTGGTGGCTGAGTTGAGGACATATTTTATAGAAAGTAATTTAAGATAGGAAACATATCTCTGTTTGCCTAATACAAAAGGGTCAAATAAGCTCTAAGTATCTCAGTTCTGATAAGGAAAATTGAGAATGTGAGAGGAGTTATTCTCCACATAAAAATTTTTAACTGAGAGAAAGAAAATCCTAAGAGCATACATTAAAAAAAGAGAGAGAAAATAAAATAAAAATCCCCAAATCAATATTCCTTTTCCAATGATGTTCAGATTATTTGCTAATGGAGCTATTCCTTTTTCAGACAAGAAGCAAATATGATTGCTTCTTTAGAAATGCTATCTTTCTTAAAACACTCTTGCTTACCATAAAGAATAATGACATTATAATATATACATTTATGAATTTTTTATTGACTTCCTAACATACATTATTGCTTTCTCTAGTAACCAGGGATTTGTAATATCTCAGTTTAAAAAATGAGGGAAACAAAACAAAGCAAGAAAAGTCATATGTGCCTATTATTAATCTTTTAATAGCATTAATATCTTAACATTCTTAGTACACTTTGTATTCCAGTGTTCAGATGCTTATGTGATCAGGTCAGTTTCATTGTTTGCTTTCTCTCTCTCTCTTTATTTTGAAGCTGTTTGTGTCTACATTGCCCAGGTTCATATCAAATTTCTAGTCTCAAGCAATCTTCCCATCTCAGCCACCTCAGTAGCTGGGACTACAGGCAAGCATCATGCTACTTGGCTGATTTCATTGTTTATTATCTTCTTGATCAGCAAAAACTTTTAGAAATTTGAACAAAAAACGTATGCTTTTTCGCCAAATTGTTGACATAAGTAAGTCAATATAAGCTAACTTGAAGGCCTAATATCAAAATTTCTGGGAGCCAAATTTCCTTTAAAATACTATTTCGTTTTGATTACTAAAAGATAGGTATTCATGTTAAAGAGCATGAAAATACAGAGGTCAAAATGAACAAATAAATATTATGATGTAATAATTATTCTTCATGTTTTAGTGATGTTTTTAGATTTTTAATATAGTATGAATATAAAATAACATTAACATTTCTAATACACTATTCACTATACTAGGTGCTTTCTGTACCCTACTTAGCAATCACAAAAATGCCATCAAGCAGGTAATCTTTTTATTTTTATGCCACAGACAAAGAAAAAGGTCCTTGAGGAACAAAATTATCCATGTTACATAGTTGTTATTCAAGAATCAGTTAGCTAAACCTGAACAATTAAATACTAACTATGCAACAGTGCACATTAAATACATATATGATAAGCAAAGTTTTTATGATAAACAAACTCATGATAAACTTTTAGAAGTTAACGTATGCACCTAGTCAACAGAATGGCTGACTTGTCCCTTCCCATCAAACAATTTTGAAATTAGACAAAATATATGAAATCAACTTTTCATTCACTTGATGAAAGACTCAGCAGAAGACTTGATCCTCCAGAGGAAGGATATGAGTGATCTGAGCCCTTCATTTCACCCTGGCTTTCTTCGTGGTATCACATCCAGAGCCAGCTTGTATGGAGGTGGAAGTGCAGTGCCGGGGAAGAGTGGGGCTCTCACAGAACTGAGGGCACGGGCCTGCAGTCTGAGACCCCTGAAGGGGCAGGGATTTGTGGAACAGTGCCAGAGAAGAAGGCTGAGAAGACGCTGTTGACAGACCTCATAGGAATGTTCCCCTTGGACCTTTGGCTGAAAACTGGTCTGCTTTTGCAGCAGTTTTTGTAAACTTTATAAGAACTGAGGGAGGGTGTTCTGTGTTTGGTAAGTGAATAGAGAAACTGAGGCCAGACTGAGCTAGGACTCCTCTGAATTCCACTCCTGAGAGAATGAGTAAATCTCCAGGAATTCCTTGGGCATTCAGAGGAGATCTAGGAAAAGCCAAATATTGATGGCTATTCCTAAGAGTGAGGTAGATATTTAAATAGAGCCAGTTAAATAGGTCAGAAATTATACCTACAAAGTTGAAGAAGATCCGCCATTAATTTAATTCCTAAGAGAACAAAACTCAGCAACCCTTAGAGAAGACAAGCCTTCATATGAAGACGCAGCCACAGTGCTTATCATATAATACAGAATTACTAGTTAGGAAAAGAAGGGTAGTGTGACCCAAAATCAAGCCGAAAGAGCTACCAATAAAGACAGACTTTAATATAGAGAGATGTGAGCCCTGGGTTTGATCCCCAGCACCACTAAAAAAAAAAAATATATATATATATATATATATATATATATAAATATAAATATATATATATATATATATATATATATATATATATAGAGAGAGAGAGAGAGAGAGAGAGAGAGAGAGAGAGAGAGATGTGAAATTTGGATAACAAAAGATTTTTTAAAGAAAATTTTATACATATTTTATGCATTTAGAGGAAAATATTATCCATATTTTGTGCATTCATAATGGTAAACAGATGGGAAATCTTAGCAGAGAAAATAAAACTAGAAAAAGGACCAAAGGGATGTCTAGAACTGTAAAGTACAATATTTGAGAGTTTAAACATCAGTAGTATCATTGAATAATATAAAATATAATATAAAAGGAAGGATCAAGAAAATTAAAGATAAGTGAACAATACAGCTAAACAGAAGAGCCCAAGATAAAAAGAAAAAAGGGAAACAAAATGAGAAGAACTTCAGTGGCCAGTGGAAAAATATAAAATATTTTATCAGAATTCCAGAAAGAAGGGATAAACAATAAGAGAAAAACATATTTTAAGAGATATTATCCTCTTTTGTTTCTGGTCTAAATTTGGTGAGCAACATAACCTGTAATATAGGAAGTTTAGAAAATGCCAGGCTTGGCATAATACACGTAGGGCTGGGGAGGATATAGCTCAGTTGGTAGAGTGTTTGCCTGGCATGCACTCCAGCACCCCCCCCCCAAAAAAAAAAAAAAAAAAAAAACTAGCCATATTATCATCCAATTGCTGAAAGCAAATAATAGAATTTTAACAAGCACAAAAGCATTTGCAGAAAAAAGGCAGTATTGATAGTAGAACAGCATATCAAAAATAATTAAGGTCAAAAGAAAAGGAATGAGAGCTTTAGGGTGCTGAAAGAAAATAAATGTCTTCCAGATTTCTCTAACTAGTAAAAGTGTGCTAAAAATGTGCTTTAAGGCCAGCTTTGATTCCCAGCACCAAAAAAAAAAATAAAATAAAATAAAATGAAGAAGAAAAAAATTCAGTAAACAAAAGCTGAAAGAATCAGTCATCAGTGAGACTATACTCGAAGAATTCCTTGGAGTCCCTCAGGCTAAAGGGAAATGATACTAGATGGAAAATCAAATCTATAGGAAAGAATCAAGACTATCATAAATGGTAAATATATGAGTAAATGTTGAGAGCCACAGCTGAAGGGGCCCCAGCAAACTTCCAGCTGCCAGCTGTGGTACAATTTTTCCAAAAGGAGGGTCAGGACCTTTCCATTGTCCTGTTAAAATATCTTTCCAAAGTACCTTAGGCTTATGTACATTTTTGGATACATATGCCTTTCCACAGCACTAAGCCCTGATGAATCCAAATTTAAAAGTTTAGAGTAAAAAGGGTTATTTTAAGTTTATCTTTAGGGGATATATACCCCTTCTCAATTCCCCTCTTTTTGCTTTAATAAGTACATTTTAAGAGTTTGATGAGCTCTTTCAACTATGCCTTGTCCCTGTGGATTTTATGGGATTCCTGTTATATGAGTAATGACAAATGATGAGCAAAATTGTTTAAAAGAGGTAGAAGTATAACTAGGGGCATTATCTGTTTTTAACTGTTTTGGAACACCCACAGTGGCAAAATTTTGTAAGCAATGAGCTATAATATCTTTAGTTTTTTTCTCTGGCATGAAGGGAGCCCATCGAAAATCTGGAAGAAGTATCAACTGTAACATGCAAATATTATAATTTTCCAAATTCTGGCAAGTGTGTGATGTCCATCTGCCAAATATGGTTAGGTATCGGTCCTCTAGGATTGACTTCAAGATTAACTTGTGGTATAAAGGTCACACAATTTTGACATTGCTTTATTATTTGTCTAGCTTGTTCCTTAGTTATTTTAAAACGCTTTTGTAAAGTATTAGCATTGACATAGAACTTTTTATGAAAATTTGTAGCTTCTTCTAGTGTAGAGAAAATATGTATGTCATGTGTAGTTTTATCTGCTAAATCATTGCCCAAACTAAGGGCTCCAGGCAATCCTGTATGTGCCCTGATATGTCCTATAAAGAATGGATCTTTTCTGTCCCAGATTAGACTTTGTATAGTAAGCAAAGAGAAAACAGTAGAGGAAGGGGAAATCCTACCAGCATCTTCAAGGGATACTATAGCATTAACTATATACTGGCTATTGGAATCTTTAAACATCACAAAAGCTTGTAATACTGCATTAAGCTCTACCTTTTGAGCTGATTGTTTGGGTACTAAAAATGTAAAAGTTTGATTAGATGTAACTATTGCTGCTGTACCATTATTTGACCCATCAGTGAACATATTTGGAGCATTCATGATAGGTGTTTTTCTTGTCATTTTTGGAAAAATTACAGGATGTGATTGCCACAGTCTGGCTGGGCACAAATGCCGCAGTCTGGCTGGGCACACAATCACGAGCCACCACACAGCTTGTAGATTCAAACAGCAACTCTTTATTCCTGAACTCACACCAGCCGTCTACAATCATGTTCTGGGGAAATCCACGTTCTCTGCCCAAATCCACCTCCACTGGGCTTCTATCTCCCCAAAATATACTGTCTGAATCCCGTGAGAACTCAAGGGGAACTCAGGCAGCAGGATACGCTCTATTCCCAGGAGGAATAATCTTAAACCTGGAACGCCCTAAACCAGATTATCCTAAACCGGGAACACCCTAATCCGCCCTGGTCCTTGAGCAAGGTCACCTACATTCAATGTCACTGCAAAATGTCCTATTTCCACGAGTCCTTCCACTAAGCAACATGGGGTACGCTGGCAAGGAAATTGTCATACCTACTTGGCTAATGGCTCCCAGCATGTGATGACCAAAAAGACAATAAAGGATTAGATGGTAAGTGGTTATCAAATGAAACATTAGATTTGCACATGATTATTGCCCAAGTATTTAACTCATTAGCTAACTCATCAATTTGATCCATAGTATATGGAGTAATAATTTTATTGGGAGAAATTCCAAACACTCCCTTTGCTGCTTTTATTCCTTTGAGTATTAATTGTCCTACAGCCTCAGGATACCTAGTAAGAATAGTGTTAGGAGAATAAGATAAATGTATCCATAATAATGGACCTTCTTGCCAAAATACTCCTGTAGGAATATTTTTTGTTGGTAGTACAATAAATAATAAAGGCAAACTTATATTAATTCTATCCAAATGCATATTTTCCATATATGTTTCAATGATTTTTAATGCCTTTCTTGCCTCGGGCGTTAACATTCGGGGTGAATTTGGATCTGATGGACCTTTTAGGATATCAAATAAAGGTCCCAACTCTCCTGTTGGTATACCTAGATAAGGCCTTATCCAATTTATGTCTCCTAATAACTTTTGAAAGTCGTTAAGTGATTTGAGTTGATCTACTCATATTTGAATTTTTGATGGATGGACCATGGTTGAGGATAATAGAACTCCTAAATAATTAATTGGAAAATTTAATTGTACTTTATCTATTGCTATCTCTAGATTATAATTTTTTAATAAGTTTGTACGTGTGGCATAACATTCTAGCAATGTGTTTTTATCTTTGTGTGCTAATAATACATCATCCATATAGTGAAATATTTGTAGTTCAGGATTTTGATTTCTAAGTGGCTGGATTACTTTGTTAACATAAATTTGACACATAGTTGGGCTGTTAGCCATCCCTTGAGGGAGTACTTTCCATTCATATCTCTGATCAGGACCTTCATGATTCAGTGCAGGGATAGTAAATGCAAAATGTGGACTATCCTCAGGATGAATTGGAATTGAAAAAAAAAACAAACTTTAATATCTATAACTAAAACATACCAGGTTTTTGGCAAAGCAGACAATTGGGGAATCCCTGATTGAGCAGGTCCCATAATAACCATCTCATTATTAATGGCTCTTAAATCTTGCAATAATCTCCATTTACCAGATTTCTTTTTGATGACAAAAATGGGAGTATTATGGGGAGATACAGAAGGTTGTATATGTCCTTCCGCTAATTGTTGTTTGACCAGGTCATGGGCTGCTTGTATCTTTTCTTTAGTCAGAGGCCACTGAGGAACCCATACTGGTCTTTCTGATTTCTAAGTAATTTTTATTGTCTCAGTGACCCCTCCTGAAAATCCAATCCATGTCTGTCTGTTCCTTGATCTATTTGTATCGGTGCTGCTCTACCTTGTTCTTGTTCTCCTAATCTTTTTCCTTTCCTAAAACCTTGTCTAGCCATAATAGTGGGCACATTTGGATTGATGTTATTTGTTAATGTTAGTCCTAATTGATCTAGGACATCTCGTCCCCATAAATTTACGGGAAGATTATCCAATACATATGGCTGTATAGCTCCTTCACATCCTTCAGGATCCTTCCAATCTAATACCATTGCACTTCTATGGGGATTAGTTGCCACTCCTAAGCTTCGAAGCGTTTGAGTGACTTGTTGTAATGGCCAATGTTTTGGCCATTCTTGACGAGAGATGATGCTAAGGTCTGCACCTGTATCCAGTAGCCCATTAAATTCATGTCCTTGAATATTTAGTTTTAGCATGGGGCGAGAATCTAAATTTAAAGACAGCATAGCCCAATCTACACCTGTGGAGTCTAATCCCCTGGAAACTCTTTCTACAGTACAACTGGAAAATTTATCATGTGGGCTGGGTATTATTAGTAACTGTGCTATTCTATCTCCTGGTGAAATTATTGATATACCCTTTGGAGAACTGGCTGTAATTTTTATTTCACCTTCATAATCAGGATCAATTACCCCAGGACTTATCATAAGTCCTTTTAGAGTAGAAGAACTGCGTCCCAATAATAAGCCTACTGTTCCTTTGGGAAGAGGTCCTTTTACCCCTGTGGGAATGATTTGAACTCCCATCTCTGGAGTTAGTACTGTTGTGGCGGAGGTGTAGATGTCCAATCCTGTGCTCCCTCTAGTTTGTCTGATGAGGGATCTGATGGACAATGTTTCCTGGGCACTACCCTGATGGGGTTGCTGGGTTCCTCCAGTGCTCCGTATATTTGTGGTCTTGGGCCCTGGACCATTGGGCCCCCCTGTCCATTTATTGGCAATGTAGCCCGATGCCTTTCTCCATGATATTGTGGATAGACACCTGGTCCTTGTTCGTTTTTTGATAACGGAGTACCCTCTATGGTGGTTAGAGAATGGCATTCATTAGCCCAATGTCTCCCTCTATGGCATCGTGGGCAAATACATGGTATTCTACTCCTTTGATACCTAGTTTTGTTAAACCCTCCTCCTATGGGGCAGTTCCTTTTAAAATGTCCTGTTTGTTCACAATTGTAGCATGTTTTTGGCCTGGCATTTAAAACCTGTTGTACTGCAGCTGCCAAGACTTGCCCTTGTTCATTAATGTCTCTACATAATTTAATATATGTATTTAAATCTTCATGTTTCCATGGTCTAATGACTTCTCTGCACCAACGATTCGCTTGCTCATAAGCCAGTTGTTTTATTAATGGCATTCCTTGTTCTGTATTCCCAAAAACTCTGGTAGCTGTTTGAATAAGCCTATGTACAAATTCAGTGTAAGGTTCATTAGCTCCTTTTATTACCTTAGATAATTGACCTTGTAAACCTCCATGTCCTTGTAAAGTCTTCCATGCCCTAACCGCATCTGCAGCAATTTGTGAGTATATGGCAGGATCATATTCAATTTGTTGCTGCTGATCCTCATAAGGTCCCTTTCCTAACAACATATCTAGATTTCTCTGAGGATAACCAGCTGCTGCATTTTGCCTAGCCGTCTCCTTGCAAAATTCCTCATTGGCAACCTTCCATAACAGGTATTGTCCTCCTTTTAGCACAGTTTTACACATATTAGCCCAATCTGCTGGCATCATGTTCAAGTTGGTAATGGATTTGACCAAGCTTACAATGAAGGGTGCTTGAGGACCATAGGTTGTTACAGCCTCTTTTAGCTGCTTCACTGTTTTGAAATCTAAAGCATGGTGAATTCGCTGCCCTCCTGCCTCAAATACAGGGCATGTTAATATTTGAGGTCCTGTCTCAGGATCCCATCTATCAACTATGGGGGTTGGGGGCCTCCCAGCACATGGAGGTGGCACTGTTGGTTGGACACTTACGCCCTCTGGTGATAGAAAGGTGTTAGTAGCAGTCTCCTGTTGTAACTTTTCCCCTGATGGCTTTTTCTGCTCTAAACTTTCTTCCTCTGTCTGACTAGCTCGAGAGACCTTCTCTTTTACTTGAATCAATATGTCTTCTCCTTCCTCTACCTTTGTCTGAACTGAAGGCTTTGGACTAAGCACCCAAGATACCATCACCCACAATGGCACTGTGCCAACTGTCAGAGTTTCTGGGTTTTTCTTTTCCTTTTCCCTTAAATCTTCACTATGATGGTTCCATTGTGATATATTTAACAACTCCTTCTTAAAAAGCCATGGGCTACATTTTTGTATGGTATCAATGTATGCCCTGACTGTTCTTGATTTTACTGAGATGCCTCCTTCCTCTAATAATTTTCTTAACCCTCTTTCGGTTTGTTTTTTACTAATTTCTGATCCCATATTTCTACTATAATATAACCCAACAAGATGACGCCAAACAAAACCGAAACAGAATGAAACAAATATGGAACAACAAAAAATCATTATAATAGCCTTTCTATCCTCCTGAAATGTCCATCCCTCCTTTCTCCCTATCTGTTCCTCAGAAGCAAATAGTTTTTCCTCAGATGTGAGAGGTTTTTCTTCTGTCTTACACATCTCCAGGGACAGGCAACTTAAAACAAAAGTGAAACAAAACGAAAGAAGAATGTTAAAATGGCTACCCATCCTCTCGCCCTGCCCTCAGGGGCGAGCAGTTTACCTTATCACTTACCCTCAGTCGTTCCCCATATGGGCCACCAAATGCCACAGTCTGGCTGGGCACAATTCACGAGCCACTTATCAAGCAGAAACGAACTTTATTTTTAGAACACACACCACACCACAGGAGCTCTTCAGGAATTCCCTCAGAGACCAACTGCCACCATGGGCTTCCCACAAGCGTCTCAACACCCCCACTCCTCCTGCTCTTGAGGCAGATTGGCTGGGTCACGTTGGAGGAGCCAAAAAAAGTCCCCCAATGAGCAGCTCCATGGTCTGAAAGGGTGGGGAAACAGCCCAATGAGCATCACCGCAGAGGAGCCAATCAGCTGGCAGCTGGAAGTTTTCTGGGGCCGCTGTGAGCCAGTCATTAGCTGGCAGCTGGAAGTTTGCTGGGGCCCCTTCAGCTATGGCTCTCAACAAGTAAATATGTATTTTTGTTTTTTGGTCTGAATTTGGTGAACAATATTACCTGTAATATAGGAAGTTTAGAAAATGCCAGGCTTAGCAAATTACACTTAGGGCTGGTGATAATTTGTTAATTATTCAAAAGAATAATTGCTTTAAACAAAATTACACGCAATGTAGTATAGGGTTTATATTATATAAGGAAGCAAAATATATGAGTAGCACAAAGGATGAGAATAATGGAACTATATATAAGATTATAATTTCTACATTTTATAAGAAGTGATGCAATATTAATTATAAACAGACTATAATGTTGGGAATGCATTTCTTTAATCTCACGAGCTATCACTAAAATAATTAAAAATAAATTCAAAGAAGGGGCAGAGAGGGATAAGATTACATAAAGAACCAGAACCAATCAAATTCACATTAATAGATGAGTGAAAGGAGAAGGGGAGGGTAAATGGAGGATCATGAACTGATATCAATTTCCATGCATGTATAAGTTTGTCAGAATGAACCCAAATACTATGCATAACTATAAAGCTTTAAGAAAAGAAATTATGAAATGTTGTCCCTAAAACTGTTACTTCATTTATCCTATTTTGGAGAAAATTAGCCATTTTAGAAGAACACCATCCTTTGATGACTGTCACCGAAGATAGTGAAACGTTCTTGTAAAAAGTTACTATCAAAGATGAATAAAAGTATATGCAGTTATTTTACATTAGATCTTGTAGAGCTATATACATGTACAGAGATGCCTAATGTTCTAAAACCAGCAGTTTTGTTTCTGATCCAGTCTCTTTCCATTATGGAATTGGATGCTTTTTAAGGGATCTTTCTGCTTTGCATGGAAAAAAAAAGATTAAGAGTATTTGTATTTCTTTGTCAAATCGACTAGCCTTGGAATGAGAGAGAAGATGTGTTGGGCATTATAAAATGTTTTTGCAATTTAAAGTTAGAGTTGATTGTGAAATAATAGCTTCATACTGAATAAAAAAAATTTATTTTAAGGAAAAAAAACATTAAATACAAAGAGATTCACCTAAAAAGCTAATAGAGGACATAAAATGATATACTACAATGTATTTGACAAAGAATAGCAAAGGAATCCAGAGTATTTGTGAAGTTAGAAAAGAGAAGGATGGTAAGCCTATATTTAAACATATTAATAATTATGCTCATTATAAGTAGACTACATATAGAAATTAGCGGAGATTGCCTGTAAGGATAAACAAGTAAGACTCCTATGAAAACTATAAGATTTACAGTTTAAAGACCAGATATTTTTAAAGTGAAATGTAGAAAAAGATTTATGTGCAAAACCTAGGCACAAGAAAGTTAGTGTAGCAAAATGATAAAAGAGTGTATTCAACAGAAAAGGATAGAAGTTCTAAATGGGTGTACATTTAAAACAGATTTTCAAAATACATGAACTGACAGAACTAAAACAAAAATACGAGTAATTATAGTTGGATATTTTAATTGCATTTTTCTGAATAATTGATAGGAAAAGTAGACAAAAATCAGTAGGTTTGTAGGAAACTTGAACAACACTACCAGACCTTATTGTCAATTACAATTGATAGGACATTACATCCAATAGCTGCCAAACACATATACTTTTTAAGTACAGGTGATATATTAATCAAAATAGAACATGCTAGATTGACTTTTCTATATTATTACCAAATTATGAGAAAGACAAGAAATCAGTAACAACAGGACAACATATTTGGAAATCAAACACTTCTTAATAACATATGAGATAAAGAAAAATCAAAAGGGAACTTAATATTTCAAACTAAATAATAATGAAACTATAACCCTGGAAATTGGGGAATGAGGTATTATAGCTAAAACAGTGCTTAAAGAAAAATTCCATTATAAAGAAGAAATTTTTAAAATCATTGATATTTTTCTATTTTTAAAAATGGAATGAAAGTCAGATTAATACAAATAAGTAGAAATAAGGGAATAATATAACTATAGCTAAATCAATTAAATAGAAAAAAATCATAGCAGACTATTAGTTATACCCAAACTGGATAATTCTGAGTAACATTGTTAAAGAAAAAGATAAAGAAACATATTTCCAATATCAGCAATGAAGGACAGAACCAGACTTTATCACAAATCATACAGACACGGAGGACAGCAAAAGATAATTACAATGTTATGCCAACATATTTGCAACTTACAAATAATGGAAAAAATTCTGTCAAAGCACACCATGTCAAATAGAAAACAAGAAGAAATAGTTCATCTAAATACTCTTATGTATATTAGAGAAGTTGAATTTGCAAGCTAAATCTTTCCCAAAAAGGTTTTTAAGCTCACATGATTTCATTGATGAAGTCTATAAATATTTAGGGAAAAAATAATGCCAAAATGTAACAAACAGTCAGAAAATAGAGGGGACTATTGTCAGATTGTGTGGAGACCAGCATAGCTGATAGTAACTAGACAAGAAAAGAAAATTGCAAGTAATATCACATAAACAGAGATATATATTCTTAACAAAATATTATTAAATTAAATCCCTGTGATTCCATATAATCAAAAATTTCCCAGTGGACTTTAAAAAAAAGAAAATGACTAATTCCAAATTTTATATGAAAGTAATGACCTAAAAAGGAAAGAAAAGAGAATAAGGAGAAGGAAGAAAGAGGAGGAGGAAGAGGAGGCGGCAGAGGAGGAGAGTAAGGGTATTGGAATTACAGTATCTGAATACAAGATTTACCCTAAGACTGCCATAGTCATGACAACATAGAGTTGACATAAAACATACAGACAAACAGATCAGTGGAATGGGTTAAAGTCCATACGTTCACACATGTGTGGTCAATTAGTTTTCAACAAAGGCACCCTTTTCCCTATAAAAAACTTGATAGGTAAAGGAAAATACTTTCACCACTGGTGCTGGAACAAATGGGTAAAGGTAACAAAAAAATTTGAACTCTGACCAACTTCTTCATGCTATTAACAAAAACTACGACCTATAAGATGACTTATAGGCCCAAACAAAAGCAAAGATTATAACACATCTAGAAGAAACTTTCAAATTTATAATATTTTAGCAAGCAAAGATTTCTAAAGAAAATTTTGATAAACTGGAACCCATTGAAATTAAGATTTTTCATAATTGATATTATCTCTTCAAAAAATAAAACAAAATAAGAAAAAAATATGTAAAGGCATGCCACTCAGTGATTGGAGAAAATATATGCAATATATTTGACAAAACTTGGATCTAGGATGTATTCAGAACTTGTACAAATCAGTTTTTTAAAAGGACAAATATCATGAAAAAATAGGTACAAGACTTCAATAAGCACTTAAGAATATAAGAAATTGGCAAGAAGCACATGAAGAGTTTCCAACAGCATCAGCCATCAGGGACATGAAAATTAAAACAACACTGAGATACTACTCCATGTCAGCTAGAATGGCTAAAATTAAAGACTCAACACCAAATGTTCACATGGATATGCAATAGTGGGAGATTTCTGATGTTGCTAGTGAGAGTTTGGAGGAGTGTCTGAAAGTTTCTTATAAAGTTTGATATGTACTCAGCCTATGAGCTAATAATTCCTACATAATTTCCCAAGAGAAATAAAACATGTTCCCATAAAAAAAATATTTGTATAAGAAAGCAGCTTAAAAAAATAACCTGAATAGGAAACAATCCAAATGTTCATCACCAGGAGAACCTACAGACAGTCATGGTATATTCATACTATAGAATACTAATCAACAGTAAAAAGTGAATTAAGTACTAATGCAGATAATAGAATGGAGGAATCTCATTGCTATTGACTGAACTGTGTCTCCCAGGAGTTCATTTGTTGATACTGTAACCCCAATGTGATTTTATTATGGAAGAGGATTTTTAGGAAATAGTTAAATTTAAATGTATTCATTAGAGTAGTATCCTAATCAGATAAGAATGGTCTTCTCTGTAACAAGAAGAAGAAAAAGTAATCTCCCTTTCCTCATGCACACATGGTGAAAAGGTGGCTGTCTGTAACCCAAGGGGAGAATCCTTACCAGATACTGATTCTGCTGGTACTTTGATCTTGGACTTACAGCCCCAAGAACTGTGAGAAAATATATTTACATTAAGAAAGTCTATGTTACTTTTTTTTAATGGGACGCTGACCTAAGACATTTATAAGCATTATGTCGAATAAAAGAAATACACAAATGATCACATACAATATTAATTTAATCACAAGAAATTTTAAAACAGGAAAAAATAATCTATGGTGTTAGAAATCATAATAGGAGATAAAGGATTGACTTGATAGTGATACAAGAAGACTTTCTGGGGAGATGGAAATGTTTTCTATCTTGATGCATAAATTTATGCAAGCTCATAGAATTATATGCTTAATCCCTATGCATTTTACTGCACATTTTTAAGAAAATAAAATATTAATTTTCATGCATGATAAATCATGGCTGTGTAGTGTTATATCATGAGAATATATTAGGACTCAGAATGAAACGACAGTTGGTGTTATTTCTGAAATGTAATGATGATGATCATGTTGAAATTTTGAATTGTAATAGTGAATTTGTCTAATTCTTGAAGTTCTATAAGTTTTTACCTCATATGTTTTGATCCTGTTTTATTAGCGACATAAACATTAAGACTTGTTATGACTTCTTGAAGAATCAATCCCTTTATCATTATAAAATGCCCTTCTTTTTTCCCCATAACTTCTGTTTCTCTGAAGTTAATGTAGTTACTGCCTCTCTCTTTGGTTGGCGTTAACATGGTATATCTTTCTGTATCCATTTTTTAAACCTTATGCATCTTTATATTTAAAGAAAGATTCTTATAGAAAATATGTAGTTGACTCTTTGACCATTCTGGCAGTCTCCATCTTTTAATTGATGTATTTAAACCTCTGATGTTTATAGTGCTTATTGAGGTATTTGAATTAATATTTACCATATTTATTTTTGTTTTCTGTTGTCTGTGTTCCTTGTTCCTCTTATTGTCTTCACCATTTTTATCTGCCTCTTGGTTTTTTTTTCTTCTTTTGTAAAGAAGTGATTGTTATTGTTGTTATTGAACCATCCTTGCATGCCTGGAATAAAACCAACTTGATCATGGTGCATGATCTTTTCAATGTACTGTTGAATTTGCTTTGCAAGTATTATATTGAGGATTTTTGCCATGTGTTCATTAAGAATATTGGACTATCATTTTCTTCTTTTTTCCATTTTTAATGTTTTTCTTAGTGCATTATTGTTACACATAATAGTGGGTTCATTTTGACATATTCGTGAATACATATAACATAGTCTCTACCACTTGGGTTTTTTTTCTTTTTGTATTAAAAAATTATGGGTTTTTTTTCCTTTTCTTTTTTAAAAAAATATTCTAATTTGATATATGTGACAGCAGAATGCATTTTATGTTTTTCCATTTTTCTCCTCTCTTATCATATGAGTTATACTTCCGTTTACTCTGTTTAGTGGTTGCTGTTAGTTTGCAATGTACATTTATGGCTATTCAACTCACTTTCAAATTATACCATACTACACCATGGGAAATGCCAGTACCTTATAAAAATAATCTTAATTCCTCTGTCTTACCCCTTGAATCATTACTGTCATCAATTTAAATATACATAAGTATATATATACATATACACATTAACATAGATAAGCATACATAATTTCATACATTGTTGCTGTATGCTGTTTCATTTTGAATGAACTTATCTGTTAGATCATTTAAGACTAAGGAAAATCAGAGTTTTTAATCTGATGTTTACTTATTCACTTTCCAGTGCTCTTCCTTTCTTTGTATTTCTAATCTACATCGTTTTTTTTTATCTCTGATAAACTTTTTTTAATGTGTTGAAAGATGGATCAAATTTCCTCAATTTTTTTTTTGTCTGAGAAAGTATTTTTTCTTCATTTTTAAAAGACAGTTTCATAGGTTACAGGATTCTAAGTCAGTGGGATTTTTCCTTTTTCAAGGCTTTAAATATTTTACTTCACTTTCTTCTTGTTACCAGATTTCTGAGAAGTTGTATATAATTATTATTCTCCTCCTTCTATGGAAGTTTTTGTTTTCCTGGTTTTTTTATATTTCTTCTGTTTGTTTGACTTTCTCCTGTTTGATAAAATATGCCTAGATGTGTTTTTATTGATATTTACTCTGCCTGGTATTCCCTGAGTTTCCTGGGTTTTTGGCTTACTGTCTGACATTAACTTGGGGAATAATTTCTGTCATTATTGGTTCAAATATTATGTCTGCTCTTCTCTCTGTGTTTTTCTCATGATGCATTTGTTACATTCCTTTTGTAGTTGTTTCACAGTTCTTGGATATTCTAATCTGGTTTTTCCTCCTTGTTTTTTTTTTTTTCTGTTTTGTAAATTTTTATTGACATAACTTTTGAGCTTGGATATTCTTTCCTCAGTCATGCCCCATCAATCAGTGAGCCAACAAAAGACACTCTTCATTTCTCTGACAGTGTTTTTGATATCTAGCATTTATTTTTGATTCATAGAATGTCCACCTCCAGGAATACATTGACCATCTCTGTTCTTGCCTGTTGTCTATGCTATGCATGAAAGCCCTTGTAGATTTTTAAAATTCCCAGTCTGATAATAACAACACCCTTGCCATATCAGAATCTGGTTCTGATTCTTGCTCACCCTCACCCCCTTTCTCTCTCTCTCTCTCTCTCTCTCTCTCTCTCTCTCTCTCTCTCTCCTCTCTCTCTCATCTGAGTTCCTTCGGTTTTGGATTTTGATGTTGCTTTTCCTTTTAGCATATCTTGTAATTTTTTTCTCTGCCAGATATGATCTACTGGGTAAAAGCAAGAAACTTCTGTAAATATGTCTTTAGTAATATAGTAAGATATTGGAGACAGGGGTGTGTTCTACAGTCCTGTGATTGGATTGCTATCTTAAGCCCATGGACCCTCAACTTCACAAATGGCTCCCCACCCACCCATCCCTCAGATAGGACCACATACTAAACAAAAATGCTTTTTTTCCCTAAAAGTTTTATAGTTTCAATTAGTTTTATGATCATGTTGAATTCATCTTTGTGTATGGTGGAAAGAATATGTTTAATTTCATTGTTTGGTGAAAATCCAGTAGTACTAGCACCAATTTTCAAAAATACAAAATTTTCTTTTCCATTGAATTTGCTTGGCTCTCTTCTTGAAAATCAACTGAGCATAAATGAAGGGTTTTATTTCTGGAAGCCCAATTTTATTCCTTGATCTGTATGTCTGTCTTTATGACAATGCTACACTATCTTGTTTACTCTGGCTTTGTGGTAAGTTTATTTTTTATTTGTTCTTTTTAGTTATACATGACAGTAGAATCTCTTTTGATATATTTATACAAGCCGGATTTTATCTTATTCTAATTAGGATCCCTGTCTTGTGGACGTACATGATGTTGAGATTCACTGTGGTGTATTCATATATGTACACAGGAAAGACATGTCAGATTCATTCTACTGTTTTTCCTATTCCTATTCTTCCTCCCTTCCTTCATTACCCTTTGTCTAATACATGGAACTTCTATTCTTAATCTCCACCCTTGTTGTGTGTTAGCATTCACATATCAGAGAGAACATTTGACCTTGTTTTTTGGGGGGTATTGGCTTATTTCACTTAGCATAATAGTCTCCAGATCCATCAATTTACTGGCAAATGTCATAAAGTCATTCATCTTTATGGCTGAGTAATACTCCATTGTGTATATATGCCACAATTTCTTTATCCATTCATCTATTGATGGGCATAGAGGTTGGTTCCATAGCTTAGCTATTGTGAATTGTGGCACTATAAATATTGATGTGGTTGTGTCACTGTTGTATGCTGATTTTAACTCCTTTGAATATATACCAAGGAGTAGGATCAAATGGTGGTTCCATTTCCTAGTTTTTAGAGGAGTCTCCATACTGCTTTCCAGAGTGGTTGCATTATTTTATACTCTTACCAACAATGTATGAGTGTACTGTTTCCCCCACATCCTCACCAACATTTAGTGTTACTTGTATTCTTAATAATGCCATAATTGCCATTCTGACTGGAGTGAGATATAATCTCAGTGTAGTTTTAATTTGCATTTCTCTAATTGCTAGAGATGTAGAATATTTTTTCATACATTTGTTGAATGATTATATTTTTCTTCTCTGAAGTGTCTGTTTAGTTAATTTGCCCATTTATTGATTGATTATTTATTTTCTTGTATTCCTGAGATAAATCCCTTTTTCATGTATACAGCTTTTTCACATGTTCCTGAATTTAGTTTGCTAGTATTTTGTTTAGGATTTTACTGTTCATAAGAGATACCTTCTTTTGTTTCCTTTTTTTTTTTTTTTTTTGTCTTCATCTGGTTTTGGAGTCATGCCACGTTGGTTCCATAGTATGAGTTATGAGGCATTTTTCTCAACTCATATTTTTTGGTGGAATCTGTGGAGCACTGGTATTAATTATGTAAGTGTTTGGCAGAGTTCTCCAATGAAGCTATCAGTACTAAGATTTTTAAAAAATATTTATTTTTTAGTTTTAAGTGGACACAGTATCTTTATTTTACATTTATGTAGTGCTGAGGATTGAACTCAGTGCCACAAGCATGCTAGGCAAGCACTCTACCACTGAGCCCCAGCCCCAGCCCAGTACTTAGCTTTGTGGTAAGTTTATTTTTTTTAGTTTTAAATTACCATCAGTCTCTACTTGTTTATAAGTCTGTTCAGATTTTATGTTTCTTCTTGAGTTAGTTTTGATAATTTGTTTGTTTCTAGGAATGTGCCCATTTACTCTAATTTATCTAACTTGTTGGTATTCAGTTGTTCAGAGCATTTCTTTTTAATTTTTTTTTATTTCTGTAGAGTTGAAATGATGATCCTTTTTTTCATTCCTGATTTTATTTATTTAAGCCTTCACATTTCCCCCCTTAATCAGATTAGCTAGAACTTTGTTAATTTTGATAATATTTTCACAAAACTAACTTTTGGTCTCATTGATTTTTGTCTAATCATATTCTTGATTATGCACCAATGAATATATCAATACCAACACAAAACAAAAGTTCTATGAAATAAATGAGAAGTTTGAAGTTTCAGAAAATTCTTATGGGTTTAACTTTGGAAATAAGTTGAATAAAGGCAGAAATTTAAATCAAAGACAGAGAGATTATATACTTAGTAATACATCATATTTTAAGAAACTCTTAAATATTCTATTTTCTATTTATGCCTCAAGACAAATTGAAAAAAATGCAATAGAAATATCTACAGATAGAAATAGAAAATGCCTCATAACTCATACTATAGAACCAATATAGCATGACTCCAAAACCAGATGAAGACAAAAATTTTGTAATATAAAATTTAATATATTCAAGATTTTATAATTTTGTGAATAAAGTTTACATTAATATATCAAATTTTGAGATTTTTACATACCTAAATTTTTGGTTATATTTTTCATTGAGTTCTACATTAAAATTGCCGCCTATGTTGACAATTTAAAGTAACAAAGTACATTTATTAATGTGGAGGGAATGTTATTAGCAGATAGTTTTCTATGAAGTTTTGAATTAAATTTAAGGTACAACCCTCGACTTAGTTTATGACAGTTTCCTTAATGCGTTTAAGTATTATATAATTAATATATATATATATATATATATATATATATATATATAAACAGGAAATAAAATTTAATTTAATTTGTGCAAATTAAGGAAGCTTGCTGAATTGGTAAAAATTACTTATTTATATATTATAATTGACTTTTTTTTTCACTATCTCAATTGTAATTTATAGTCTTTAACATACTCATAGTGATGTTTATAAAAAACGAATTTACAATTTTAACTTTCTTGATAATATGTTCAGCATTGCTGTGGGTTAGCCACCATATGAGGTTTTTGTATGAATCATCACTTTTAATTTTCATAAAAACCCTATAGGGTAAGTTATATCAATGCATTTTACAGCCAAGGCAACTGAGGCTCAGAGAAATCTAATGACTTGGACAAAGTCAATCATATGGTCAGCAGTAGAAGTAGGATTTAAATGCTAGGTAACAAAACACAGTATGTACACACACACAATTTTTGTCACTTTATATTCAGCATTTCTGTTTTATAGAATTTTAGTTCTGTCTCTTGTATAAAGTATATAGCTGTTGTATTTGGAAAACTCAGCCTTAGACACTTATCCACTGATGGGTGGGTTTGCTGTTATATTTACTATGGATCTGAGAATATTTAGCTTTGTTTTGCCATCTTGTTTTATGTTTAAATTTGCAACACTTTTTACTTTCTTCTTTTTTCCTTAGTTTTTGTTTAATACTCAATTACCTCTGCTTACTGATTTCTATTGGATTGCAAGTTTTATTTACTGTCCAAATGAGGTAGCCTATTACAGGGAAGAGAATGGTGTTTGGAGACAGAATGCCATGTTTTAAGACTCCCAGATTCATTACATAGAAATGTACAACCTTTGGCCCCATATTTCTGCTTCTCCTTTTTACCCTTCCTCATCTGCCAAATGGGAATACCATTCAGAGAGTTGTAAAGATTAAAGTAATAGTATGTAGAATAAGACTTGATGCATAGCAATAGGAAGCATTTTGTGAATGTTTGCTATTTTCCATCTCTTTTCTTTTCTCTTACTTTTTATTGATATAGATTCAAGGTGTCTGTTTATAGTCTATACAATTTTTAACATGCATTTTGTCCAGCAAAGTCTAAGTTTAATCAGCAACTCTAGCTTTTATTTATTTATTTTTTTTTAAGCAAGCCTGAGTTTTTGGAAAACTTTTGTGCTATTAATCCTTTCACACTCCATTCCATTTTGATTGTTTGTCTGTATTTCTGGGGTCTTAGTTCTACCTGGTATTTAAATCTTCATGTTGGCTTTTAAAGTCAAGGGTTTTTTTAGATTTACCAATTTACTTGCCATTATATTTACTTATTTCACTTTTTATAATTCCATTATTCTGGATTCAACCCCCTCCTTTTGAAACAATTCCTTGAATTTTATTTTTATTAGGATCCTCACTTATCCAAGCTCATTCTTAAATGATGTTTCAGCAAGGTGTACATTTGTAGGATGATAGATATTTCTCATCAAGATTTGAAGGCATATACTTTGGAGAAGTAATAAAACATTGCTTTGTGTTGTTTCTATGCTTATTACATCTTTTTTTTTTTTTTTTGTCCTTTTAGTGACTCTTGAGATTGTTCTCTTGGTGTGATCCTCTTGTCCATGATTAAGATTCCATCTGTCTTAATCTCTGCCAAATATTTTTGAAAGAAAATGTAATCATGATATATTTCAAACATAAAGAATATTATAGGAAATAATCAAACTAATCTAACCTATTCACTCTTACTTGCAGATGTCACCATTTTGCCATATTTGTGCTTTTTTTTTTTTTTTTAAAGAAAAATATTGCATGGGGTTAGGTTCCCTGTTCCTGTTATTCCAATTCCTTTGCTGGAGGCACTACTATGCTAAAGTTGATTTTATTTTTTCTTTCCACAGTTTTCAGAGTCAAGGATAGACCTATAATAATACACATGTTTTTCTTTTTTTAAAAAACGGACACCTATGGTATCACACTGTACATACAATTAGGAAAGTTTCTTTTTCAATTCTTTTATGCTTCACAAATGTAGCCTTATAAATGAATGTACATCTGCTCCATCAATTTAGCTGCTATTTAGTGTTGTTGCAAGAACAATGCTAAGGAAGGGAAGCTGGAGGTAGGAGGGCCTAGGCCATCTAAATTGCAGCTATTCACAGCAGTTGACCGAGCCAAGTTTAGGGGCATGTGTCTGTCGCTGGTTAGTCAGGGCTGATGTGAGCTGATAGGGCCATTGCTTCAGCTGGCAGAACCCATGGTGGTTGGGGTCCATTGCCATGTCAGCTTCTGATTGGCCATTTCCAGTCTCCTCAGCTAGGTGGAAAGTCCCTGGCCACAGCTGCCATGAAAGGGGAGGGGGAAGGGAAGCCTGCCCACCCAACACATGTAACTTTATGGACATTGCTAAATTCCTCTATAGTTTGCCTCTTTGTATACATGTATAAGTTTCTCAAGAATCTGCATAATGCTTCTCAGTTAGGGATGCACTATCCAAACATGTGAAGGCATTTTTTTCACTTGGCATGAAATCTATAGACGGTACTGATAATCTACTGCACAGGAGCCAGGAATTTTAAATACCCTGTATTGTGCATAATTGTTTTGGTTACTGAATAACTTTTCTATAC
Source organism: Marmota flaviventris (assembly GCF_047511675.1). Taxonomy (NCBI): domain Eukaryota; kingdom Metazoa; phylum Chordata; class Mammalia; order Rodentia; family Sciuridae; genus Marmota; species Marmota flaviventris. The sequence goes on from NC_092512.1 coordinate 71,794,788, forward strand.
AAAGGCATTAAAGCCCTTGTTAACACACATTTCTAAAGGGAGTTTACCTAGAAGTAAAATTCTGACCCATGTGGTATAAAAAAAATCTTCAAATTTGGCTCAAATCACCCTCTGGAGATCTGAAGAGATCACATCAATTTATGCTCATACCAGTATTGGATAAGTGTTTCTGTTTTTCTATAAATTGACTGTCCATGATGATATCAGATTTTTAAAAAATCTGTCAATTTTGTTATAAAACAACTCATTACATTAAAATGTTTTATTTCTCTAAGGTTGATCATATTTTCCATTTCCACATTTATTTCTGTGGTGTTATGGATAAATTGTTTAGATATTTTTTTCTGTTTTCTGATTCTTCCTATAAGTCTTTGATATGTAATTATCTTGACCATTGATATTTTTACTTTGAATTACTGTATTTTTCATATCTAGTAATTTTCTCCATTTTTTAATTTAAACTTATTTGTTGTTGTTTCCTCCCATATTTATCATTCTTCTTATATAATTTATGAATGTTCTTTTTATCTCTTTAAATATCATAAATTAACTTACATTTAGTCTTTGAAGTGATTCAGTTCTAGTTCTTAGGCATTAATTCTCCTTTTATTTTTATTTGTTTATACTCCCTCATGGTAGGGGTGTGTGTGTGTGTGTGTGTGTTTTATAATTTTCAACTTTGATGTAATTTGGTGGAGAGTGAAACCCATTTACTCTGGGCTGAAGAAGCATTCAAAGTGCACTTAAGTTTCCCTCTTTCAGGACTCCAGAGGCCCCGATTGTTCTTTCATGTTAATTTCCCAGTCAGGATTTTCTCCCTATTTGAGCAATGAAAATCCAGACTTTACACCTGCATATGGTGTCAGTCTGTGTCCCACCTCTAGTGATTCTTTTCTGGGGAGTGTTTCCAGCAGAGGACAAGTTTCTTTGCCAATTCCTGGTGCAATAAGGAGAATTTTTCTGGCCTCAGTTTCTAGTCACTATTTTACATAATTTCAACTCTTTAGAATTTCCAGGTTTATTCAGCAGACTATTATCCAAATTTTCTTATCTATCCACTTTGGGAAATAGAAATAAAATGGGAAGGAACTTTCACTTTTTCACTTTTCAATATGATGATGATGATGATAATGATGATAAGGGGAATTGAACCACTGAGTCACATACCGAGCCCATTTTTATATTTAATTTAGAGACTGGGTCTTGCTGAGTTGCTTAGGGTCTCGCTAAGATGCTGAGGCTGGGTTTGAAATCGCAATCCTCTTGGGTCAGCCTCCAGAGCTGCTGGGATTATTTGAGTTTATATACCAGTCATTTTAAACAAGATACTAAAGTTACTAATCACTTTAAAACAAGGGGTTCTGTAATATCCTTGGTTAGCGTCTTGATGGTTCTAATAGTGAAAACTCTGTGAACCTGAATGGCAGGCGGTGCACTCCTTGTGTAGTCTGCAAAGTAGCACATGGCTCGGAAGGACTAGAGCTGGCTGAACCAGGATCCAGGCTCCAGAGCAGGTGGCAGAGAGAGAAGATGGGACAGCATCCCCAAGGCGTGCTGGAGGGGAGGACCTCGCCAAGCTGACCTTGACTGCAGCATTCCACGGGGGACGTCAATGTTCAGCTCTTGTCCTCCGTGTTGTGTCAACCTTATGGCATTTTAAGGTTGTCGTTGAGAACCATGAAGTTCTGTGACATTTAAAACATTTATAGTAATTTCAGTTGTAGGTATGATAGATCCCCTCCACAAAGGACAGGAAAGGCCCCTTGACATTCCCTTACACCGCTAACACCAACCTCATTCTGGTAGCCACACGTTCCTTTTTTAAACTTTACTTTCATATTAGGCTTTCACAAGCCAGTTTTGATTCCCCATAAAATAAAAAAATAAGAATGCTTGCAACAAGTTTTCTTAAACCTAAGTTCTTTAAAACTTACTTTGTACTCTACTTACAGATTCTTTCTGCATACGTGAAACATAAATTATTCACATTAACAATATATTTTATTATTTTACTGAATTTTAAAGTATTAATAGATCCATGGGGAAAAAATTGTGCTTTCCACATACTGATTAAATATTACTTCAGACTACATTATTTCCCTGCAGGGTAAAATAAAGTTTGTTAGCTTCTGTGTTTTGTAATTAACTTGTTACCCATTTATAACTGGCATTTTAGTCAGTGCTTAGTTCTAGGCAAATAATTTTACACTGAAAAATCCATTAACCTTCTCTGTGGGGGAATCATTTTCTTGTACATTAAATTGCCTACTTAGCTGATCCTTTGGAAAACTGATTCTGAGCTTGATTCCCAAAAGCTTAACCAAAATGTTTCTACCTTTAAAATAAAGTACTTTCAGTTTGCTTCATAAAGAACCAGATTCAAATTACTATTTTTTAGACCAATAATGAGACTGCCTTCCCAGGATGTAATCGACTCATCAAGACAAATTGTTATTTCATTGTATTGGTATTTACTTGATGCGTGCCTACCCAGATCCTACAGGTAAGTAGAAGGAAAAAAAAAACAACAACACTTTGCACAGGGGCTACCAGAATGTGCTCTTGCTTTCCTTACAAATGGAGTGCCATTGAACAATCTTGGGACTCAAAGTGTGACTTTGTCAAATCAACTTCCTATACCAATAGGGAATATATAGACTTCCCAAAGAATAGTTGAGAGGCTTCTTTCATTATGCTTTCTACTTAATATTCAATCCATAATAACAGGTATTTTCTGATGTGCTGTTTTGTTCTAAGGCATATGAGAGATGAAACCTGTCTCGACCTGATGCCCAGAGCATAAACATCACAATAATGGGTAGGGATGGCTGTTGGCAGACGGGGATAAGAAGCGAAGAATTATGAACAGATGTGAGTTGGTAATGAAATGTTTTAGAATATTCTCAGCCTTGATTTTTGGCCATTTGAATAAAATGCCCTTATAATAGGAGAAAGAAAAAGTGGAAAATTCCTACTTAAAATATGAACAGATGCTACAAATCCCCTGGATCTGTAGTTGCTTTTTTTTATGACTCTGACTCTTATCTATCTGTCCTTCTCTGTGAGTTATGAACTTTTTAGAGATAAAAGTTACAGGAGAAGAGATGAAAATTATACAATGACCCTGTACATTTTTATTCTGGGTCAACACAAAACTAAGTTGTCCTTTATTCCGCAAACAGTTTGTATGCACACTGATTTGAGAGTGAAGTTAGATTATTCTTCACTTTATTTGGGGCTTTCAATCTAACTTTGATGACATACCTTAAAATAAAATCAAAGAATTTTCTTTAAAAAATTAGAAAGCAAATATATGTCACATGAATTTTTAAAATACTAAAGTGTATCTATTTTACAATAAACTGTTTCCACCAAACAGAAAAGAAAATCTCTAGCAGATCATGGTGGTGCACGCCTGTACAGAAAAGAAAATCTCTAGCAGATCATGGTGGTGCACGCCTGTAATCCCAGCAGCTCGGGAGGCTGAGGCAGGAGGATCACAAGTTCAATGACAGCCTTAGCAACAGCAAGGTGCCTACAACTCAGTGAGACCCTGTCTCTAAATAAAATACAAAATAGGGCTAGGGATGTGGTTCAGTGGTCAAGTGCCCCTGAGTTCAATTCCTGGTACAAAAAAAAAAAAAAAAAAAAGAAAGAAAGAAAAGAAAATCTCTAACCAATCAGTCCCTATATTTTTTTGTAATAGAGTGGACCAATGTGGAGAATTTACTTAATTAAAAAATGTTCCAGCTGAGCGCTGTGGCACATGCCTGTTATCCCAGTGGATCCAGAGGCTGTGGCTAGAGGACCATGAGTTCAAAGCCAGACTCAGCAACTTAGCATAACCCTAAGCAACTTAGCAAGACTTGTCTCAAAATAAAATATAAAAAAGGGCTGGGGATGTGGTTTAGTGGTTAAGTGCTCTTGGGTTCAATCCCTGGTACCAAAACAAACAAACAAAAAATCAAAATTGTTAGATGGGTTGTAAAGGAGGGATAAAAGAGATAGAGATGGAAGTGGAGATAGAAGGGGAGAAGGAATGAAGAACATCGTGAGCACAGGAAGAAATTTTGGGTCTTGTAGAAAAAAATTTTTTAAAGTTACACATAAAAATGGGCTAATTGATTTTTTATTGCAATTGGATAATGGTGCTAAGAGTGTTTTAAGGTTCTATTTTATCAAGGTCATTGATTATGCCAAGTTTTGTGCTGGGTACTGGAAATACAGAGCCAAGTGAGGTTCCACTAAAACATATACCCACCTACTCAAGTGTATATATAAAAAAAATAAAATATGAATAAAATGAATAATATATAAATAAAATACTACTAAAATATAATCATAGAGAAAGACAACAACCAAAATAAATAGAAACAAACCCTTGGGCTATAAACACTATTAAAAGATAAAATAATCAGGTGAGAGAATAAGTGATTAATTTTGTGCCTGGGACAATCAAGGGAGCCATCACAGAAGTGACAGGTTAGCCATTTGGAAGGATAAAGAAGGGTTTTCTTGTAAAAGTGAGTGGGGAAAGGCATCTGAGAGTGAATACTAATATAAAAGAGGACAAAATCAAATTTGCACGTTTGAAGAGTTATTATAACTTCTTGTAGTGGAAATGGCTAAAGGGGGTCATCTTTCCATTTGGAGACTAGAAGCAGCAGAGTGCAGAAATCCAGAGGGAAGGTAGCCACCAAGGTGAGGGAGATGGAAGAAACTAAAATGATTTCCACATGTCTAGCTGAGTGAAAGTTAGTGTCACCAACACAGAAAAGTAATACAGGAAAAATTAATCTTTTTTTCTTGCAATGAGAAATAATTTCACATTAAGGTAGTTTTAAAGTGTTTTTGGACATATCCTGTAAATTACAAGTCATGGATAAGTCTTAGTTGGAGTGGGATGATTAAAGAAGACAGGAAAATTAGTTTTGCAAATTAAAACTGCTGGGAGAGCTTTAAGCTAAGAATGAAAGGGTACTTGTGGGAACTTGAGAAATGGCACATTAGTCATATGGCAAATAACTCAGGGGCACTTGACCAGTGACCCACATCCCCAGCCCTATAAGAATAATTTGAGGAATGTCAATGCAGAAAATTGATTTACAAAAAATTGTTTTATTCGTAAGTGTCTGTAAACACCTCAACTTCAAAATTTAAAAAAAATGAACATGATTCAGGTATGAGATTAAGCACATGGCCATGAACTTCAAAAATTTCAGAAAGGAGTGGGTTAGGTGCACATTTAAAACATAAAGAATGAGACGTGAAGATGTGGCAAGAGTGTGAAGCCTAGGAACATCTGGATGGACTTGGCATGAATGGAGGAGGGCCAGGTGTGAATAGAAGGACTGAAGCTGGTGACCAAACAGCTCTTCTTGACATCGGGTAGGTTCACAGAGAAAAATTTTACTGTAGTGGAGGACAACAGAGATCATGGAAGCATTCATAGCAGGCAGTTTACTAGGCAGGAAGCAGAACACTGAAACTGGTGAAGCCTGACAAATTGGCTGAGTCATATAATAATCAAGAGCTTTGCCTTTTGCCTCTCTCATTAAATAGTTTGAATTTTCTCCACAGTCTGTAGGGAACTATGGCAAGTATAACCAAGAGGGTCACATGATTATTTTTATTTTTATTGATTTTTTTTGGCATGTGAGACATTGCCCTATGGCAGTCTGGATACCGTATTGGAAAGTATTATTCCCTAAAGGTAGGGAAACACACACACACACACACACACAAAATATTTCACACATTGCAATAGGGGAAATAAACAGGAACCTTTGCTTCTGACCATTTTTTTTTTTGGTATTCATTTAGTTTTGTACCCCCAAAAGTAGCTTTAAATTTTATAGTTACATATTCTGAGCTGTTAACTCAGGTATTTTCCTTCCACTGTCTTGTGCTGTTTTCTATTTTCTTTTCTATGGTGGTGAGTGGGGTGGGTACTGGGGATTGAACTCAGGCCAGGGATTGGACTCAGGGGCACTTGACCAGTGACCCACATCCCCAGCCCTATGTTGTATTTTATTTAGAGACAGGGTCTCACTGAGTTGCTTAGCGCCTTGCTTTTGCTGTGGCTGCCTTTGAACTCTCAATCCTCCTGCCTCAGGCTCCCAAGCTACTGGTATAATAGGCATCCGCCAGCATGCTGGGTTCTTCTTCTGTCTCCAAGGTGCTATGAAACTAGAAGCTAAAATAGTCCCAACAGATTTACCTTCATTTAACTACTTGGTAGAGTGAGAGCATGATACCATAATGAACCTGACACTTGGGCACCATTCTTTATTGTGACTTTTCATCCTGTTTCAGCTATTCTTTTTAAGCTAACAAAGAGATTTTTTTTTCATTCAGCATTCATTAAATCATGTTGGCCATTTTACTCTAAGGTGGAGCCTGTGCTAGGCACCTTTTGTCAACTTCTGAACTCTTGATTATTTGGAAGTTGGAAGGAAAGTGTTTATAATTCCAGCAAACATATTGATTGGGAACACTGGTGGGGTAAGAGGGAACACTGAAAAAAATACAGCATTAGTGTGCTTTTTTTAAAAAAAAAAATAGCTTTGTTTCATGGAGGTGAAAGAAGGGGAAAGGGAAAGCATCTGGGATAAAACACAGAATGCGTAACTGTTCATGCCACCTACTTGTTCATGTGTCTCTCAGCAGATCAGGAGCTCCTGGAGTGTTAAACTTAGATTTTGCTGCTGGTTTTTTTTTTTTTTTTTGGACTAGGGATTGAACTCAGGGACATTCGACCACTGAGCCACATCCCCAGCACTATTTTGTGTTTTATTTAGAGACAGGGTCTCACTGAGTTGCTTAGCGCCTCACTGTTGCTGAGGCTGAATTTGAACTTGCCCTCCTCTTGACTCAGCCCTCTGGAGGCACCAGCATTACAGGCGTGCGTCACCTCTCTGGCTAGATTTGCTCCTTTCATACTCAGTGACTTAGCATGGCATTTTGAACATGTTGGCATGCCTACTACCTGTCAAAATTATGAAACATGAATTTTTACCGAAAGATTAGGATTTCTCATTCATAGCTTAACCTTGCTAGACTTGTATCCAAAGCTATATTTTGTGGTTTAGCACTGCATTTATTGAATGGTACAATAAATGGTACAATCCATTTTGGTTCCAGATGACTGTATTAGCAAATTAATACTTTTCAAAGATGTATAAAACCGTTTTTTTAGGGGACCATTATCCTATACACTATGTGAATTATCTCAGTCTATGTGGACCCTAACCCATTCTAACACAATTAACCTTCTACTACTTCTAGCTTCTAGCTTCATCTGTGATGCTTTCATTAATTAGCAAGATTTTAGAGAAGTCATCTAAACCTGGCCAGATAGCCAGGAAAATGCTTATGAAGCAAGAAACTAAGATTTTATTTTCACATTCAAAGTAAGGAAGTATGCAAAGATCTATGAAGTAAATCCTAGTGTCATAGCTCCCTATATTTTGAATAGCTATCCTTTTAGAGTTAATGGCTGCTGTATCTCTATATCCAGTTCTAGAAAGGAGATGGAGTTAGGAAAGGAAAAGCATTAAAGAAAACCTCTGTTTATTGGAACCATAATGAGAAATAATCAGTGACCTTAATGAAAACCTGTGAAAATTTAAAATAAAAACACAGCTTTTAAAAGGTTTTAGTAAGTGTTTTCTTTTTCCTCAAATGGGGTGACCCACAGATCCCAAAGGGAGGAAGACTCAAATGAAAGCCAACTAGGAGATTTTGGAGGGGTTGTGTTTCAACTTTGGGATTATCTGCTTGAGAGAACTAAATTAAAAGTGAAGAAGAAGAAAACAAAATGAATGACAACTCCATCAACACTTAGTGTGCCCTCGATGTGATAATATCCTGTGGCTCTGCTACTTAAATAAGACAAAGTTCCCGTCCTTAAAACTTTCTCACGTTGGTGTGGAAATGGACAAGTAATTGAGTAATTATATTAGTAATGAGTGATAAAGCAAAAATCTGTGCAAATTTATAGAGCAAATAGAGGAAGGAGCCATCAATACTGAAACTAAATCAAACAAGTAGAGGAAAGGGGAATCACTGAACATAATTTCCCTCCATACATCTGCTAGGCACTTTTATACAATATTTAATATTAAATAAGACAAAAGAATAGCTGAAATAGAAATATCTGTGTTTTATTTAAATTTCAAAATTAAAAAAATGCTTATTTTTCTACCCAATCTGCTTATCCTTAACTACATTATTTAGCTGTCAATAATTCAATATTTCTTTAATAAGGTAGCGTCTTGTTAGTATAATAAAAATGACGTGTACCTTTTTTTTTTCAGTACTGGAATTTGAACCCAGGACCTCATATATGCTAAGCAAGCACTGTTCCACTGAGCCACATCACCAACTCCATGTTTTTATTTTTCTGAAGCTTTTTTCTTTTTACAAATGAGCCAAACCAAGTTTTTGTAAACTTTGCAAAATGGTATTTGTTGGCAATATTTTTTTTCTCTCTCTCTCTCAAAAAAAGTGACTATTATATCGAAAGAACAGAATGAAATAAAGTGTCATTGATCATTGAAACATGGACTTGCTTAAAAATAACAATTTGGTTACCTTTTTTTTAAAAAAATAATCTAACTCTGGAAAGATACACTTGAAATTAGAAACTGTTCCAAAAGACATCATAGAAACTGCTGACTCAGGATTCACCCTAGAAAGTGTGACATGTTTGTAAAGTAACAACCTTCTGGTTCATGTTTTTTAATATTAGTTCCAAATGTGGAAATTTGTCTAGATTGGAATTTGGGGCAGCAGTATGCAGAGGGGCCCAGTAGGCTGATGGACAGCTCTGACCTTGATTTGGATCCCCTTGACTTCAGGCATGTGATCTTATCCTATGAGCTCTGGTTATCTTCTCTCTAACTTGAGGAAATGGTCCCAGGGATCCCTGAGATTCTTTCCTAGCAGAGGAAGATCTTAATATCTGAGAAAAGTTGGTATCAGAGCACTTGAAAGTAATTGATTTTAAAAGAGTTGCATAATTGCATAGTTAATATTGGAGAAAGGTTTGGCTAGAATTTTTCCTAAAAAAATTAACAATTAGTTTAAAAATTATGTTTGTTCTTTACTTATAAAATTTAGGTTGCTACTACCTGTCAAAATTATGAAACATGATTTCCACTATGTATGCATTCTTAGAATAAAGAGATTGCACATTATTAGACTAAAGAATGAGTTGTGTTGCCTTTTAGGGCATCATCGCTGCAGGAGAATGTAAGGCCACAGCCTTCATCCCTCATGTAATTTTCAGTACTTTCATAGAAATAGCTGGTTTTGAATAATTATTGGAGAGCTTTGATCATTTTTCTAAGGTTCTCTCTGAATTCCTTGAAATTCACATATTCATCTAAAGCCCATCTAATCTCATCACTCCTATTTTGTTTCCAGTTGTTTTAACCTGATCCTAATTTCTCCATGACCAAGCAGGAATTTCCCAGTGTTCTCAGTCCACTCCCTTTAGGTCCACTTTAGTATCCTTTGTATTTGTTAAGATTTTCAATTTGCATTTTTTCCCCACCAGTTCCCAGCAAATCTGACAGACTTAGTAAAAGAAACGGGAGAGTAAGCTGTGAGGAATTTTCAAGTGGAGGTCATTTTGTACACATGGTCTCTTCATTGGCAAGTATTTCTATGTGACACACACACACACACACACACACATATATATATATATTTGTTTCTCTCTTGAACCCTCAAATATGCAGATTTGTAAATGAAGAGTTGGATAGTGCATCCTGCTTCAACAGATTTCTCTGACCTGGTCCTTGTGTGCCTGTGACACTAGGAGTTCCACCCTGGATTAGGAAGATTCCTATTAAATCAGGGCACAGGTGCAGGGTGGCAGCAGCTTCCAGCCACCCCACCAGCCCTTCCTCCTGAAGCCTGATTCCTTGGCCTCTCCTGCTGCTCTGTGACCTGTAGCTATCGGGACAAAGGCATAAGATGAAAGAGGACCAAAGTGAGGGGAAGGAGAAGCAGAAGAAGACAGGTTTATCAGTGGAACTCAATTCCATGCAAGTTATAAAATATAAGTCATATGTTTGCATTTAATGGAATCTGTAGAGTTAGGTTGTTGTGGGCATAATTATTGGAGGGATAAAGACAGAGAGATTCAGACTGAATTGTGTAGTTACGTTGAACTAATGTGCAAAGGAACAGATGAATATGCTCTCTCTGCCCACTCTTGGGGAGGAAGCTGACTTCACTCTGTCATACGCTTTGGGTGAAGGGTAGGGCACCTGGCATTTTACAGTTACCACAACTCTCTAATGAAAACATCTTTAATGCCTTCTTTTTTCTGTGTCCACCCAGGGGAGCAGGTAGAAACAAGCATGGTGAGTTTTCCCTTCATTTCTTGTCCTTAATTTATTGCATTTGAGTTTTCAGTTATCTTTTTCTCGGCCTTACATCTAACCCCTGTGGACTTTGTTCTTGCCTTGCTAATCTGTGTTGACCAATTGCTTCTGACCTTCTGGGTTATCTCCAGCACTGTAGTCACTGTGTTTTCAGGGTCAAATCCAACGTCATTAACTTAATTCTCAGTCCATTTGAGGAAATAAATTGATGTCCCCAAAGATAAAGCTGCTTTCCCAGTGGTTGGAGGTCAGGGTAAAGCCAAAATGAATCAGTGTCCTTATTCCACAATTATCTTCTCAACATGCCTTGCAGAGTAGGGCTTTTTCAACTCTGTTTTCAAGGTAAAGAAAGGGGAGAAAGAAGAGGGTTGACGGAAGAGAAGAGGAAAGGAGGGGGGGGAAGCATTGAAAGGACAAAAGAGAAATACATTTTATTTTACAGAGTACATTTTAGAAACTCAAATAATGATTACAGCAGAACAGGTCAATCTTTCGCATCACAACACTGAGCGTTTTCTAACCTTGGGGAAGGGCAGATGGATTGTACAAAATTCATCACAGCATTGCTTAAGCTCTTATGTCATCTGGCAGCATAGATTCAGACTGACTCTTTTATTGTACCTTTAAGTAGAATGTTTGAAAAGGGACTTAAAGGGGTTGTTATGAGATTTTAGAAAATGAAATATAACTATATAGCCACAAGAACTTTTTTAAAAATGAAGCGTCAAATGTATGTAAAATGGACAATCATGTAACAAGTCTGAATAGCTTGAAAGAATTATAGCTTGTCCAAATTATACATGAACAGGAAAGGTTGAAGTCAGCTAAATAAGAGTCTTACTCAAGATGCTGTTATTAAACTTGCATTTTGCAAAAGCTGGCTGCTGATTATATTTTTATTTTCTCTGTTAATACATTTCAAAGACATTTGTAATTTCATATCTATGAAAAGACATGTTTTTAATTTTGGCATATCATTATAGCAAATACTAATTATTTCTTTTTTTGTGTGAAGTATTAGCCTGGTGAACTTTAGTTATTAGGGAAGTATTGATAGGGAAGACTGTCAGGTTAAAGTTTAGAATAGAGTTTGGATTTTGAGATTGGTTCTGTCACCTTTATTTGTGTTATACTAGGAAGTTTAATAGATTTTTAAGTGTTTGATTATTAATCTATAAAATGTATTATAGTATAGAGCAGTTTAAATAATTTATTTATATTTTATCATGTTTAGCACAAAGCAGATGATTAATATATAGTAACTTACATCATAACTAGAACATAGATTTTATAAAGGCTCAAATTCTTCATAACATTTTGTTGAAACACTTTTCATAAGAAATTCTAAAAATATAAGACTTCTTAAAATAGAAACTAATAATATTTTAATATAAAACCTGGTAAAAAAAATTCTCTCTATAAGATCTATAATAGGAATAGGAAAAAAAATCTCTGTAAAGAGCCAGATAATATATTTTAGACTTTGTGGGTTATCCAGTTTCTCTTGCACTATCCAACTCTGCCATTAGAGCATGAAATCAGTCATAGAAAATAGGTGAACAAAGGGCATGGCTGTGTCCCAATAAAACTTTATTTAAAAGACAGTGGGTCAGACTTGTAGACTTTCCTTTGTCAAGCCTTGTTGGAGATAGTCTGCTTTCCCTTCCCTTCCCCTATTTACCTTTTCAAATAAATGACTACGTGGTTTATTGGTTTTTAGAGATAAGGTATAGTTTTCTATGCCAAGACATGTGCTCTTCATGATTTGGAACTAATCCTGCATCACTGAAGAGTTTTCCTTCAGAAACAAAAGTACTAAGAATGATAGAGAATAAGTGATTATTTATAGAATTTGAGCACACTGATATGGGAGTTGGCTAAATAGTCTGTGTGAGGCTGTTACTTCAGTGTTGGACTGAAGTCTGCCAATCATGAAGTGAAGGAGGAAACAGGCAAGAAGGAGGAGAAAGCAAAGACAAACCAGAACACAAGAAAAGGTACTGGAAACCCACCTCTCGGTCTCCACCTTTAGCGAAGCAGGGGACTTCCAAATTCCAGCCCCTGCCCTGTGCCTGGGTCAATAAGACTCATATCTGGTAGGTGTTGGAGAGGCTTCAGGCCTGGGCCAGGGTAGCTTCCTGTTCTCCCTAGCTGAACGTGGCTTCCTCTTCATTTCCTCTGCAGAGCTCACTTGAAGCCATTCATAGCTGTGTAGGAGAAAAATTCAGGGGAAATTTCCACACAGCTATATTGACAGAGTACCACAAATTCTGTAGCTGAATTACAGGATCACCTACCAAGGAATTCAGAGACAATGTCAGTCAATGTCATTCAAATTTAATCATGTTACCTTACTTCAGTTTCTGAAATAGCCAGAGGACAAATACTGCTGACTTCAGTATTTAAGAAACTCCAAAGAGCACCCACATTCCCTCCTCACTTACCCATCTGAATAATTGAAGGAACTTCAAGAAAAAAAGAGTGGTGATCATCAGTGAGATTGCCCCACACCAGATTCCTCTCAGACTCTCTTGTCTGCCTTCCTCAGGCTGTCTCTTCTTATTTCCTAATATCCTCAAAATAATTCTCTGGAAGCTTGTATTTCTTTATATTGAAGATAAGAATCTGCCTTCAAAGTATGAGAACCATCACCAGAAAGCAAAACATGTACATTACTTGAACACAGAGTCACTAGGTAGGGCCAGCAGATATAGTTCTGAAACTGAATCTAGATTTGGAAACTTTTGGAAGGATCTTCATAGTTTGCCTTAGTTTCCTTACACATTTCTTTTTTTGCATTTATTGCCTACTTCTCATCCCTAGGAAGCTTCCCAGCACACACATGCTTCCTAACCATGTCTTCATGAGTCTAAATACACTCAAGCATGGGAACAATAATAGGAGTATCATGTACCACCTAGATGAAGCCACACAGTGATTATTGGTATTTAGCAACATAGTCTTTATTGCTCTCCTGTGGTTAGGAGAGCAATCCTCATGCTAATAAAACAATGCAAACCAAACTCATTGTGAACATTTGTGTTGCATCCAACACCAGCTGCAGTTCTCTCCCCTAACTTCTACACAGCATGAAATAAAACTTGGCACAGATTTCCAAACCCACACATTATTTCCAAAATTTCCCCTGCTAGGTATAAACCCCATGAAATAAGCAATTAGCCTCTTGCTACACAAAGGTTGTTCCTGAATCATCAGTGTAGGCATCATCTGGGATCTGGCAAGCAAAGTAGATCTCAGTCCCAACCCCAGAGCCCGTAAATCAAAGTCTACATTTTAGTAAAATCTCTTTGTCATATGTGGGCACATTAAGGTTTGAGAAGTACCAATTTAACTCTTACAATCTCACTAAATTGTAAATCATCATATACTACTTCCACAAATGGTCAAAAGTATTAAATGAGATATTCCATGCCAAGTATCTGGCACAGAAGCCTGGGGTAAAAGGACTTCCCTCTACTAAAAAGAATGCAAGGCACACTTTTGTGACTGTCTGGTTGCTCATGAAGGCTGATGAAAGAAGCTGTGACTGTTCACAGGCACTAACCTACAGAAAAGGGCTTGTCTACTCCTGGGAGTGCAGCATTGAGAACACATATCAGTTAACTTTATCGATCTCATGAAAGATGTGCCAGCATGTCTCCAGTCCTATGTGTGGAGGGAGTCCCTGAGCTGTTGACTAGACCAGGTTACTTAGTCCAAAGCCAGACTATCTTGTTGGCATATCTCCTGCAAGTATAATGAGGCTTAAAAAAATTCCTGCTTCATTTGTGCATGAATTCCCAGAAAGAAATTACTCTCGGGACCATTGTAGTCAAGCAAGATTCTGTTTTAGTCTTCTTGCCCCGAAGATGAAGACAGCTGTAGAGTACAGCTTTGTCATTGTACGGTTCTTCTTACAAATGCAGCGTACATACACTGCTTCCATGAGTTTAGCCTGTGTCTTCCTAGTTGATTTAGTTAAAGCAATGTAGATGGAAAGGATGGGGTGCCCAGAGCTTTCAGTTCCTTCATCTAAAAATGAGTATGGAGTACCCAAGGTGTGTAACACCCTTCATGAGTTGTTCTTAAGCCTAATGTGTTTATCATGTTGTTGATGGGTGAGCTTAGTATAAGTAGATGCCTGTGTGCATCTATACTTAGGTATACAAAAGAGATAAAGAAAAATGCTTCCTATGTGCAAGTTTACATATCATGGTTGATAAATAAATAGCATTTACATAGCAGTAGGAAGAAGCATATAGAAATTGCTAACTAGCCTTTTTAATCTTTTCATGCCAAGGATAGCTAGGTGTTCACTTACAGTGCTCACATAGATTTCAGTAACATTGACTAGGCCCCTATCTGCTATAAAAGCAAATGTGTGGACTTTTGAATACTGACAATAATGATAGATGTAAAATTATATATATTACTTCAAACAGCTTGTTAATGCTTTTCAATATAACTCATCTTCCAAAATGAGATAATTTGTCACTCTAATGTTTGCTATTTGAAAATATCATTATAAGTATATGCTAGCTATGCATATTACACAACTCATGTGACCTTTCACCCCATAAACACATAAAGATGACTGGATTTTTTGGAGCTGTTTCTAGAGGCAAAAAAAAAAAAGAGAATGGATCTTTTAAAATAATTTGTAATATAGTTACCAGAAATAAATATGCAATACCAACATGGATGGTCCAGAAAAAACTTCCATTTCATTAATCTACATTTTGATCACTTCATCTAGTACTGTTTTTTCTTATCAATTCAGAGAAATATTGTACTGCTGAAAGCTATACTTAGGTGTACTCTTAAAAGTATTTTACTCCTATTTGCCCAGATATGATCACTGCACTTTAGTGTACCATAAACAGTATGCTGGGTTTTATGCCTGCAGCCTGTTCTCTAAAAGTGCTAAGCTTAGCAGGATTGCACTGTGATGATCATTGCTTTTGAATCTAACAGATTTTATGTTTCCAAACTACATGGATAATGATAACACATGGCCAGTTTTCCATATAGGGCTGGAATTTTTCTGTCTCCTGGGGCAACCCCAGATAATTCTGGGCTCTCTTTTATACTCAGCCTTTCAAGGACTTGATTATAGTTTTGGCTCCCCCAAGTCTTTTTTCCTTCTGCTAAACACTTTGATTTTCAACAACTGCTCTACAATGAATGCCCTGGTCTTTAGGACTTTCTCTCTCCCAAGCCTCTCTCTATGATCTACTCCAGTTAAATGTCTCTAGTTAAACACCTGGGTTCAATCCCTAGCACGGGAAAAAAAAAAAAAAAAAAGAATGTTGTTGGTTTTAGTTCTTTCTCCTCTCTGTATCCATAGTTTTAGGTTATGGTTGTTCAGTTTCTCCTACAAATGCAGGATATACTACTCACATGAATTTAGGCTGTTACCACTTGATTTAGTTAATGAGATGGAAATGATGGGATGATGCTTTTGAGTCTAGGACATCAGAAGCTACCATATTTCCACTCCTCTCTTATATTTTTGTTATGTTCATAAGCAGAACGTACACTGCCTGGTCCAAGGAGGAATGAGAGATACATGGAGGCCACCCAGATCCAGTCCACAGCTCAGAGCCAGATTTCTACCCTGACTTTTTCAAATGACTTGCAGATACATGAGAAAGAAGTGTTTATTGTCATATGAAAATGAGATTTTGTAGTTGTTTCACAGCACAAATGGACTGATACAGGTCTGTTCTAGTTAAGGTGATATTTAGGACAAAATGTGAAGGATAGGTGCCTTTCTTTGGGACACTTAGGATTAAGTGTTGCACAATTGCATAATCCTATTTGTGAAATGTCCTAGATTATGCTTCCACATAGACTACAATGATGTTAATACAATGAACTCATCTCCTATATTGCTTATTATTACATTATTACTGCAATTGTGTGTGTGTATGTTTTTGTTTGTTTGTTGTTTGTTTGTTTGTTTGTTTTTACAGTGCACAGAATTGAACCCAGAGCCTGGCACATGGTAGGCAAGTGCTCTACCACTGAGCTACACCCCCAACCATGCATTTGACTGGTTCTTTGTTCAAATTAGAAACATTCTTGGTTCATATAGAATCACTATGGCAGATCACCTCATCATTTGCTCATTTGTTTAATATTTTTAAATATGATCTAAATATGTAGTTTTTTTTTGTTGATCCTCATTAAATTTCAATTTGATGATTTGGCTATTTGAATTTTGAACTAAACCATGCAAAATTCATCTCATAGAATCATCCTATGTAATATTCCTTAAAAAAAAAGTTGGTCAGATAAATTTCCTAAAATATTTATACTGTATTATTATCTTGCATATTTTGATAAACATCAGATACTCAAAAGTTCTCAGAGTTTCTTCAGTTTATAAATCAAATTAAGCTTTATTCACCTAATATTTCTCAGATATATTTTTCAGATAATACTAATAGTATTCAATAAAGTCATGTTCTGCCTAATGTATTTTATGAATTGTCAATCTAAATCTATCAATTTTTTTAAAATTTTGATTTAAGTTTCCAATAATATTACCTGTTAGTTCCACATTTGGATAAATATGTAAGAAAATATATGTCTTCATCCAAGATACTGAGAAAAATGGTAAAAGGTAGTGTTATGATAAACAACTGAAAATCTTCAGCTGTATTCTGCCCCTGATTATGTGATATTTTCTGAATATTGTTTTTCAATCAAATATTTAGAAAGTATTCACCTATTTGATATCCATCCTACACTATTTCTTTTGGCTCACAAAATTAAGATAACCTTGTTCAGTATTTTAAAAACAGAATAATTCCCTATTTAAAAAGGGAATATACCAAAGTATATTTTGGTTGTATTTTATTGTTTTAAAATTTTTGGATTGTAGAGTAAATGATACTTCTTATAGATTGTTATAATTTAGAACTTCATTGTCTCCCAAAAGTCCATGTATTCAAGGCTTGGTCCCCCCTACCCCACCAATGGGGCTATTGGGAGGTGGTGGAACTTTTAGGAGGTGGGGCCTGATGGAAGGAAGTTAGGTCTTTGGTCCCTCCTCCTCTTCTTGTTTTTCCTAGCTGTCATGGGATAAGCAGCTTTGGTTTACCACACACTTCCCTCCAAGATTTTCTGCTTCGCCACCTGTCACAAAGCAATAAAGCCAGCTGACCATAAACCAAAATCTCTGAAACTTTGAGCCAAAATAGACCTTTCCTCCTTTAAAATGGATTTCTCTCAGATATTTCTCACAGCAATGGAAATCTAACACAGAGATCATTTAGAATTAGTTAGGTAATATACTACCCACAGAGGAAATAAGACTCACAGAACACTAGTTACTATTTTTGTCTTACATGTAATAATAACTTAGTGTGTGCATTTGTCTTCCATTTCATATAAATTCAAAACACATGCCCAAGAGGCTACCTCCTACCTGCTGGAAGGTCTTATTTGCAAGATTTTAGTGTGTGTGTGTGTGTGTGTGTGTGTGTGTGTGTGTGTGTGTGTTTCTTCCCTTCCTCCCTTCTTTTCTTCCTTCCTTTCTTCCTCTGTCTCTTTCACAGTGCTGATGATCATACCCATAGTTTCATGCATGCTAGGCAAGCATTTAACTACAGAGCTATGCCCCCAGCTCCATATTCTACAGTTTTATTGTAAAAAAATCTAACATAAGTAGTAATTTCTTCAGAGTAGTAAAATAGTCCAAATTAGTTCACACTGGAAGATTTTCTGTGATTGCTAGGAATTCCTCAGTGAAATATTTAAAAGAAGAAGAAGAAGAAATATAGGGTGCAAGTAAATTTCTTACTTTCGTATATATAGAAATTCAAATCAATATTAACTACAGCTGGAAACTATTTTAAGTGAAATAATAAATGTATGTAAAAATCTAAACTCAAAATGACATTTCTGTATTAATTACCCTATGTCTGCAAAGAAATAAATACAAACGATTAAAAGTTGAAAATGTCATTAGGAGAGAGGCACAAGCATGTCATAAGTTTATAATATTTTACTTATAAATGTGTCTTGCATTTAGACACCTAATATGCACTCATTCTTGGCAAATTACATTTAAATGCCAATAAAATGGTTATACAACTAAATCAGTGTAAAATAAATATCTAAAGCTAAAAGTAATTTATAGCAGCTACTTCCTAATCACTCTTTTTGTCAGGTTGTTACTCTTTTAGTTTATATTGCTACTTTTGGCACTTTAAACAGAGTAGTTTTCTCATCTTTCATACTGTCACCTCCCAAAGTACTTGTGCTCCATGCCTGGCCTACTCCTGTTCTCAGTCCCATATGTGTTCCAGACTGCGCTGTGGTATATGGGACAAGAGTTTGAAATTGTCATTAGAGGTGGGTGTTAGTTTTTCATCTTACAAATGATCGAAGTAGAAAACAAAAAGATATTTTGTCAGTATAGACAAATACATTCTAGATGCATACACAGTGATGACTCATTCCCAATCTTTCTAAAGGCTGAAATGTCCATCCCTTACTGGGGGCTCTGACCCAACCAGTGTTGGGGGTTCTTTTAAGGGACTACTGGGTAAAGTGAACAGAGGCAATGTGATGATCCTTCCTCATGCTGTGTGCCTTCAAGGATCTGCATGCATTAAAGGGCTGTAGTTCCTTGTCTTGAGGAGCTTATTATTTTTGCTAGGTCTTAGTCAAATTGTATCATTGGCTTCTAGTGATAAGGTACGTTATTAATGTCCTTATACTTTGATTTTCTAATTTGAACAACTCAGATGATTATACAGGCTTGGCTTTTTGTATGGTGGACTAACATAATTCTAGTAGGGTTTTGTTTTCTTTTCCATTTTATAAATATAATTGTGTTATTTGTACATCAAAAATGATTATTATTCCCCATGTTTCCTAGCACCTGTGTAATAATCTTGCTTTTATTTCTATTCCAAGATAGAAATAAGTGAGTAATATACTGTCACTTATCACCAATTAAATGTTCTTTTAATACACATAATCTCATTCTCTTTTCTATCTGCTTTCCTAGAAATAATTTAGGAAATAATTAAATTATTTCCTAAATAGAAATATTTAAAAATAGAGGGAGGATAAAGAGGAGGAAAAAGAGAGGTACTAGAGGACAAAATTGGCTAAATTTTATTGTTATATTGTGTGCATGTACAAATATGTGAAAATTCTAGTATGTCTAACTATAATGCACAAATACAGCATATTTTGAAAAATAAATAATAAACTTTTCCTTAGCATTTAAGGCTTATATAATCTGTGAAATGTGATAAAATTTAAATAGTAAAATGCATCCATCTAACATTCAAGTGATTTCTTTTCTTCTAACTATGATACAAACTTAGGGATAGGAGATTACTCAAACCAAGCATCTTTGGCTATTTAATGTCACAGGTAACAGGTAGAGTGTCCCTTAGCAGAAAGAGGCACCACTTTTTAGTTACTCTTTCTTAGCCATAATTCTTTCAGTATTGTTGTCTAAAAAAATCATTAATAAGTCTATAATAGTTGGAGGCTGCATTTAAATACTATATTTTATGGAATAATACAATAATATCTAGAAGTTATAAAGTTTTTATTGTGTGCCTAAAAGTGTGCCTAAAAATTGTGCTAAATGCATTGTCCCTTTGACATTTAGTACAGATAAAAACAATACAGTTGAAATTCATTCTTCAGATTGAATTTTGACTCAGGCAAATATTTCCATGAAAATCTACTAGGTGATAAGCATTTAAAGGTAAATTGTATATGAAAATAGCTTTTTCATATTTCTAAATTGAAAAGGCATCAAAGAGGAATACAACTGGGAAATTTTTTGAACTTATTAATACAAAATAGTATTAAAATACACATGAATCTGTTAATTATTAGAACATTTGTCTTTTTAAAATGTAACTAGACCATTAGTTATATGGAATATTTGTAAATATTTTAAAATAATTTATACACAAATTTAAATAAATTTTAATCTATTAGTATTCAGAGTGTGCTGCTTGGAGCTTCACATTGGTAAATTTGGGGTGTTTATGAGAAATACAGAATCTCAAGTCCTACCTAAACTTTTAAAACCATAATTTGCTTTTTATCAAAACCCCAACATATTTATACATTTGCAAATCTAAAAACGTATTTTAAAAATAAATTTAAGTTATTTAAATATATATTTTTATTATGAAGAGGGATAGAAAAAATATGAAACAAAGTATTAAAATTGTGTTTAAATCAGTATATTACTTTAAACATTTTTAACTACTTTATTATCCCCTTATTCTTGGAAATAACAAAACATTTAAATTAGATACTAAAATATGATATTTTCAATTATTATATGCATTATTAAGAAAATTCAGACAAGTTTATGGATATGCCTTTGTGCTTAAAATCTGTTAAGCCACTAGAGGGTGCTAGTGCTTTTGATTTGCAATTGTAAAAAACTAAATCTAGTTTTCAAAAGAAAAGAATGAGTATGTGTACCATGTAAGTAAACCCCACACAGGAAGAAAAAAAAATGATGTATGCTATTAAAGTGGAAAGCTGGATTATAAATTAAATGTGATATACAATATTCTTTTATGTGAAAAGTATCATTTAAAAACACTGTTTCTACTTTTTGCTTTCTGCAAAGTTTAAAGAAAATGTTTAGCATATAAATATTGAAGAAAATATGCTGAAATGTGAACAGTGGTTCTCTCATGAGGCTAGCATTGTAAGGTTTTTATCCTGTTCTGTATTCTTACATGTTTTTTTTTTTTTTTCATTTCATTTTCCACTATAGTCACAAGGGGGATTTCATTTATAACCAGTTTTTAAATAACTTTAAAAAGGGAGAAAAGAAGAAAAAAAATGAAAGAAGGAACGGTCACACTCATTTTCCAAGACATGTTGGTGCTAAATTCAAATTTTATTTGAGACTTAACAAATTGTGAATATATTCAGGACACAAGAAACAAAGCATTTGAAGTTTTGGAAATAGGGTTAAGTAATATTTACAATGTCAAGATATACCTTAGACTTTCCAGTTTTCTTGTGGTGCCTAATAAGGCTACAAGTAAAGTAACATGACTTCATTGCAGATTTCCTGCTTAAATGGGTGTATCACTGGACATGATTTCAGTAGGATTGGTGGTTGAGATTTACCCTAAACTACTACAAAGGTATTACCTTTGTCAGGATGTATGATTCCTTTACATCAGGAGGGTACCATGGATATGATTTCCCTAATGCATCTAGAATGAACTTGGTGTTCCTTTTCCATAAGGGTGGCAAGTTTCTTAAGAGACTTTTGTTAATATATTTGTGGGTAACTTAGGTCCAGGAAGAAAAAACAAAACAGTTAAAGCAAAATGTTTAGTGAAAGATATCTGTGGTTTATTATAGATAAAATATGATAAGTAAACACACACACACAAACACACACACACACATACTCCAATACTGACCTACAGTTTGAAGAAGAATTTAAGTAGTTAACAGGTTTTGCCTTGTTTTCCCAATCATTTTGCCACTAGTATATCATTTTGTCACTAGTATGTTTGAATTTCAGATGGCTGCATTTTTAATCAAATTTCGATCAATTGCACTGGTAATTATGTGTGTAAAAAGTATGTAAAAATATATATTATTTAAGAGTTACACATTTTTAAAATAGCATAATTCTCACCATATTATGTTTACTTTTCTATTTGTAGTATCTTCTAGTATCAATCTTCAGTTATTTAAAATGTAAGATAATGAAGGACAAAGCATATGCTTACCTTAAAAAAACAGCACAGTATTCCTATTGATAGCACACACCTGTAATTCCAGCAGCTCCAGAGATTGAGACAGGAGGATCATGAGTTTAAAGTCAGCCTCAGCAATTTAGAAAAGTCCTAAGCAACTTGGCAAGACCTTGTCTCAAAAGCTAAAAAGGACTGTGGATATGGTTCATATTTAGTGCCCCTGGGTTCAATCTCTTATACCAAAACAAACAAACAAACAAAATAAAAAGCAAAAGCATCGTAGCACAAGACTTCCAAAATCGCATAGAAAAATCTCTTTTCTTAGTGTACAAATGAGATTAAGGAGTGGCACGTATTTAAATGATTGCTGTTCCAGACTCAACCCCACTGAGTTCTTGTCCCTGTAGGGTTCTTACACTTTATTATTTATGGCTATGACCATGTACATTTCTCTGTGCTTGGCTTGCAGGCACAGAAAATGTTTTTCCTTGGTTCATCTTGATATAAGTGAGAGAAGATGATATTCCTAAACAATGTTTATCAAACTCTGTGGGAGCAAAAAATAAAAATAACCTGATGGAAGCAAAATTTTAAAATTGCTTGTCTGAAACATTTCCAATCTTTAAATTGCTAATAGAAGCTGGGCACAGAGGTGCTCACCTGTAATCCCAGCAGTTTGGGAGGCTGAAACAGGAGAATCACAAGTTCAAGGCCAGTCTCCTCAGCAATTTAGTGAGGCTCCTTCTCAAAACAAACAAACAAATAAATAAAAATAGATAGGTATGTGGCTTAGTATTAAATTGCCCTTGGCTTGAATCCAAGTACCTCCCCCCACCAAAAAATAAATAAATAAAACAATACAAAAAACAACCTAACAGAAGCAATGAACAGGTTCTATTTAGACCTAACTTAATCTTCCTTATCATAATATAAAGACACAGTAATTCCAAAGGAACTAATACTTCTTTAAATTTATTCTTCTTGGCTTTGTTCCAGGTAATACCTCTCTTGGGGGTCAGCTGAACTTTTGTAATAGGGACTAAGAAGCTGTTATAACTTAAATGCACTAACTTCACCAAAGCCTGCAGATGTCCAGGGAGGTAACTAAAAGCAGAATAAAATCTCAGCATCTTTGCCTTCGTTTTCTATCTGTCTCCTTTCTGCCTCGAATTTTGGGTCGGACTCCGGCTCAGCTGTGTACGCAGACATGGTAAACATTTAAGGAGTGTCCATCTGACACTGGTAATCCTCCTCCTTCAAGGCTAAAGACATCAAGATAAGAGGAACTAAGATATTTTCAAGACTCTAGAAACAGTGGGCCTTGCAGGAAGACCACCCAATGGTGATGAGAATGCCCCCCATCCTCAGCAGGAGCAATTATCTAATGATGGGAACTGAGGCTGCCTTCCAGAACCAGAAGCAATCATCTCAGAGTGAGACCTGAGGTGCCCCTTCTAGTGTTAACGGGTTCCCCTGGGCCAGTGGACCTTCCCTGAACTAGACCTGGCACGACTATCAACCAGACCACAGGTTGACTGAGACTGGTTCACTATGCAGATTTCTATTCCCTCCACTTTAGTTTCTTCCCCTATTTAAACCTAAAATTCTGGTCAGTGTCCAGGAAGACAGAGCTGAGGACACTTACAGGCTTGCTTTCCAAGTATAGCTATACTAAATAACGTCCTTTCCTGCTTTCCACCATCATTTTTTTCCCATTTGATTTTTGGAGCAAAGGTCTAGAGCTGGTGGTCTATTGCGACTCCCCAGAGTTAGGCCCTCCTCTGGCCTAGGACTTTAGGAGCCCTTGGGCTGCTCTCTTGGCCTTTTTTGCCTTCAAAATCTATTCTTATGGTTTAACCTTTGTAAAGTTGCATAGTCAACTTTCTCTTCCTCCTCCTCCTTCTTCTTCCTCCACTTCTTCTTCTTTGTCGTCAACCTTGATATTTCAAGTATGCTCTGTAGATCATCATCAGCAGCAGCAGCAGCTGGGAGCTTGTTGGAAATGCACACCTGCTTCCCATCACCATTTCCCATCTGAAGGCTACACCAGGCTGAGAGCTGCTTCCAGGCAGGGATGACTGAATAGGTAAATTTTAGAATAAGGATGGAGAGGACAAGGCAGATGTGATCCTACTTTTCTCTGTTGCAACCTAAGGTAAATGAACATGGCATTTTTTTTCTTCTTCTTCTTCTTGATCCCAGACTTTGCCTGAGTCAAATTCTCAACCCAGTATTTCAAGAATCCCCTAATATAGATTAGATTAAATCTGTTCATTATAGCTTATCTAAGTCATTGAGTCCCAGGCTGCCAATTTTGTTTGGTCTTAGAGAAATCAAAGACAAGTTATTTTATAAATGACAGCTTATAGGGCATTGAAATGTAAATTAATAGTAAATTTAGAAACTAGAACAAATATATATATATAATGAGCCACAAGGGCTACATATAGATGAACAGAAGAGCTACATATAGATAGTAAGTGAAAGAGGATTACTCATTCCCAGAACTAGAAAGAAGATTTTGGACAAAATTCCTACAGAAAAAAAAAAAAAAAGATTTTATTTTTTTCTTAAAGAGAGAAGCAGAATGTCAGAGATTTCAGGGATGAAAGAAACTATTCAACTTCAGCCTTTTAAAATTGTAAAAAGAAAAGAGAAAGAGAAGGAGGAGAAGAGGGAGGGAGAAGGGGAGAGACCAAAGGTACTTATTTGTCTTGTTAATAGTTGGTCATTGATATTATATTACATTGACATTAAATCATTAGACTTGAGAATTTGTTTTAAACTTAATTGAGAGTAATGAAAAAAATAGCAAATTTTACAGTAAATGCTATCGATACAACTATAACCTCATACTCAGGGTTTTAATCAGGTTGATTCACGTTCCAGGTGTGTTCTGCTTTTACAATTTGTGGGAAAGGACAGATGTCATGAGAATATTAAGTGGTAGAGAATTCTAATTGTTTCTTTATGTCTGCCAGTGCAATCAGCACCTAATATCAATACATTATGATAAGATAGACTTAATTACTTCGAGAATATGAGAAACTGAATAATATGTATCATAATTATTAATTTATAAAATTTAATTTTATCCAGAAAAGAGATAACTTTCCTTGCAAATAAATGAAGAGATTGATTTTTCTGATGATGGAGTTGCCTACTCTCTAGGCTTTTCAAAGAGAAACCTTTTTCCTACTTTAAATACCTAATGTCTAAGGGCTGGGTTTGTGGCTCAGTGGTAGAGTGCTTGCCTAGCCCATGTGAGGCACTGGGTTTGATTCTCAGCACCACATAAAATAAATAAATAAATAAATAAAGATATTTAAAAAATAAATAAATACCCAATGTCTAGAACAGGTTTGGAACCTAATGTGGCAAGTGTATTACTTAAAGTTAAGTGTGGAAAAACCCCTAGCTATTTCAAGTGCAGAGTGATTTAATACAGGGAAGTAAGTGTAAAGGGGTGAAAAAGATTTTCCTCACCCCTCTTAGAGACTCTTGCTGGGTTTGAAAGGAAAGCTGACAAAGACAGATGAAGGTGAAAAAAGCATACAAATTTAACTTAAGTTCTATGTGACATAAGGAATTTCAAAAAGAAATGAACAACCTAAAGAAAATAATAAACCTGTATAATTCCTATACAAGGTTTGAGGAAGTGGATAATTGTGGAGAAGTATTACTGTGTTAAAAAGTATGGGGGGAAAAAAGGAAAGAGTAAAACTGAGGGGGGACTTAGCAAAGTGTTCAGATTCATCTCTGTGACCCTGTGCCTTCAGAGATAATGGTATTCCTTTCCTGCGGGGGCGGGGGGGACCTCTAGAAAGAGTGTCTGATGACCTGCTTCAGGGTAAAGTCAGATAATACTTCCTAGGTTTTATGATCAGCTTTAGGAGAAAAAAAAAGTGAGAGGAAGGTGAGAGTGTCCTTCCTGCTTCTGCTGTTTCCTGAAATGCCAAGGTGTGCTGCATTTTGGGACAGGATATCCTGAACTCCATCAGATACTAATAAAGTACTAGAAAAGATGGGGGATGGGAGTCAGGATTTCAAATTTTCATGTGTTCATTTACATTGCTATGATGCAGAGTTCCGGAAGGTACTACTGACCCTCCAGAGATCAGGAAGCTTCATGAAACACTGCTACTCAGCAGAATGGTCCGGCAGACCCAAAGCTGGTGGCTGGCAGTGGGGTGCATCAGTGGAGGCCACATAGTGAAAGTTCACATTTTTTGAAGCCTATTTTCACTGCCAGAGGCCGAATGGCCTTTACCAGTTTTCTACCTTCCAAATTTCTTGCCAGTTCAGCTCATTGGTAGAACTAAATTCTATACAGAATCCCAGCTGCTATGATAATAGTTTGAACAACAATGATCTGTGTTCACAAATCAATAAAGTATTTCCCTGTCTTCCAATTCCTATGAAATTTGGAAAAGCACAAGAAAGGATAAGAGTGAGTATCAAGCAGTTTAGAGAAGGAAAATACCATTTTTTCTCTACTCTTGTAAGTTCTCTGATGGGGCTTCCATCAAAGAATAAAATGGGACCCCCCCACACACACAGAGAAGCTTATTAACATGCATAACTC
This sequence comes from Marmota flaviventris, assembly GCF_047511675.1. NCBI lineage: Eukaryota > Metazoa > Chordata > Mammalia > Rodentia > Sciuridae > Marmota > Marmota flaviventris. The sequence continues at coordinate 71,821,496 of NC_092512.1, forward strand.
ATGAGACACCCAGGGAAATGGGTATATTTCAAAGAAGTGGCTTAGAAACCTGGCTTAAGTAGCACCTTCTGTTACATCATGAAATCAAACTGTGAAGAGGCAAGTTATGGGGAGATGATCAGGAAAAGCAGAGTAAAGAAGAGTAAGTAAGGTTTGTTATTCAGGTTCAAATTAGTGCTTTCTCCTTCAATGTCCCTAGTAATTTAGTCAGCCTTCTCTTCCTGGTACAGAGGAAGAGATACACACACAAGTGGAAATTTCCTCTATAGATGTAAATTTCCCTTAAAAAAGGGTGACTTATGCTGTTTTCAGAACTTTTCTGTGTGTGTGTCTGCTATTTCTCAAAATAATCAGCTCCAAGTCATTCCTATGCCAAAGAGCCACATTGAAGGTAGGATATTTTGGTCTCCTACTGTCCTATATTGGAGTAGCATAATTATCTTCTATAGGAGAAATAGACAATAGTCAAAACATAAGGGGAAAAATGAATGATTTGCAGGAAGACAAATGGTACATACAGTTGTCCCTCAGTATCCACAGGGGATTGGTTCTAGGAACCCAGGGATATCAAAATCCACAAAGGCTGGAGTCCCTTAATACAAAGTGGTGTTATAAGTGCACATAACCTGTGCACAACCTCCTGAATACTTTAAATCACCTCTAGCCACGTATAATACCTAAAATAATGTAAAAACTTCTTAGGCAAAAAGTTGTTATACTGTATTACTTAGGAATAATGCCAAGCAGAAAATCTGTATGTGTTCAATATAGAAGTAGCTTTTTCCCAAAAATATTTTCAATCAGCAATTGGTTGAATCCACAAGGAGAGATGACTTGATATCTGATGTGAGAGAAACTTCAGACTTTTACATGATTACTTAATTTAGTATTTCTAGCTACTTGTAAATTATTATCCCTACTTACACTGAAGCTTAGAGGATGTAGGTAATTTGTCCAACTCCATGTAACTAGTAGTATTTGAACCCTGTTCTCTCTGAATCTAAGACATTTTCTTTATTCACTCTATGGTGCTGAACTCAATGAATTCCTCAGGTAAGTAATGACCCAGATGCCTATTTAAATTAATATTTATTTCCAAATCCTCACAGTGATATTTTTCAGTATGTCATTTGAATTCCATTTCTTTCACAGTCAACAGGTCACGTGTAGTAAAATGGATCTCACCAAAGATGTAAATATATTACATTCGTACATCTCTATAGCTATGAGGACTTTTGTAATTTGTAATTACGAATATTGAAAAATATAAGGTATGCCTATTTTCAAGTTGAAACAAATGCAAAGTTTTCCAAAAACATTATCATTACTTTATCTTATTTTCATTTCAATTTGCATTCTTGAGAGGAAGAGGGGAAAGGGGCATGCCTAGGAATGTGGCCTAACCCTCTGGCATCTACTTAACCAATTCCATGCTCATTGTAAGTGACTTTTACTAATCATGATGAATCATAAAGTGTGTTACTTAACCTCAAAATTTTTAAAAAAATTCTAGATATACCGATATCTATCATGTAATGATGATAAAACTGCTGAGATAGAATATTGAGGAATACTTATTTCTGACTGTGTATTCACAGATTATAATTTGGTGCATCAATTCTTTTTGTGGTTTAACAAATATTTATTCTGTTGTGCCTACTGTTTGTAATATACAGCATAGATAGAATTAGAAGCTCTGTCCCTAACCCTTAAATGGTACCCTCAGACTGACTGACTCCTAAAACTCTGTCCCCTAAACTCAATTGAAATTGTTGCAACGAAGCTTCTGTCCTGATCGAATATGGAGAAAAAATGTTGGACAGAACCTAATCAAAGAATGAGAGGTGAGCAAAATAGAATATCCACTCTTTTCAGTAGGTGAACTGTTTTTTCCCACCAACTGACATGGATAGCTTTCTGTAGAAATCCTAACTACATGCATATAAACATACATTTCCATATGTATATTTGGAATATCTACACATGTACATGTCCCTACCTTCAATGTCCTGTCTCATCAGTACCAAATGCACAGAAAAAACAAATGCACCACAAAAAGAACAGCTGGAAGTCATTACTCATAATTATATCCAGGATCAAGGGGGAGAAACACCCGGCAGGTGGAGTGTTCCCTCTGACAAAATTGTCCAGAAATCTGGAAAGGGAAATATTGTTTAAAACACGGATCTTAAAATAAATCATGACTATAACTTCCTCTGGTCTTGGTGTTCTTTTCTTTTTTCTTTTTTTTAAACTCGATTCTTATTGCTGAAAAATGGAATATTTGGCATGATAAAATAATAAGCAGAAATTAAGTTGTGATGGGACTTAGAGGATTCCATAATGAACATGGATATAACCCTTTTCTCCTCTGCCTGTGCAGCCTATTAACTGTTGTGCCAACATTATTTTGTTATTGTCACTTTAAAGTGGAGATGTGGAAATGGGACTACGTGGAAAAAGAGAAGATCTGAAAACCATTGCAAGCCCATCTCTGTTTGGGAAATTCGCTCATTTTCTCTAGACCCCAATACTAAGATTTATAAACAAAGATCATCATTGTTCAAACTATTATCACTGACCTTGATGCTCACTGTAGGGGCAGAACAGAGGGTAATCCTTTCTGGTTCATCATAAAAGTTAGGGCCAACACCCCTGTAACACAAGACAGGTGAGCAAGAGAATATCCTAATAAATTTGTTCGGTCATAGTTTTACACAACACAGGAGATTTCAAATTGAAGACCAATGGACCCAGGATGAACTGTCCATTTTTATGCTTAGATTTGATGAAGGATGTACAGCTGTGCAGACATATTATTGGACAAAAAGCATCTGATCTAATAGAACAAACTGGAGGCTGGTGAGTACCTAGCGAAGCCTGTCTGTGCAGATGCTTCTTGACCCGTTGGTTGTAGGATTTCTTCCTTTTCAGATATGGAACAGTATCCTTTCCGGAATGGGGTTCTTATGTCTTGTAACCAAACAAAGTAGGTCAGATTATTATTTATGTCTACCTCCTATACAGAAAGGGGGGGGAGTGAGAGTAAAACATTTTAGTTTTTATGGCTGGTTTTGGGGACAGGGATTCTGGGTCTATGAAATGCCTAGGGGCAAGAAACATTCTATTTTTTCTGGATTGCTTCAGGGGAGAATGAAGAAGAG